>NC_079164.1:66757508-66842508 GCF_947568905.1 Ostrea edulis
GTACCAAACTTGCTTGGACATACAGGTATGAGAACCAGCATACATGCTTCTGATGCTGAGTGTGACATACATGCTTCCGATGCTGAGTGTGACCTATAATTTCCAGATGATTGACCATATTAAAAGTTCTTCATTCGGTTAAAGTGTTAAAACTTGGTTGCTTACACTAGTAAATATGAGACCTACCTAGACTATACTTTGGGGGTATGTCTAGGACTGCAGACTTCCAGACTATACTTTGGTGGTACATCTAGGACTGCAGACTTCCAGACTATACTTTGGGGGTATGTCTAGGACTGCAGACTCCCAGACTATACTTTGGTGGTACATCTAGGACTGCAGACTTCCAGACTATACTTTGGGGGTACATCTAGGACTGCAGACTTCCAGACTATACTTTGGGGGTATGTCTAGGGCTGTAGACTACGAGACTATACTTTGGGGGTACATCTAGGGCTGTAGACTTCCAGACTATACTTTGGGGGTACATCTAGGGCTGTAGACTCCCAGACTATACTTTGGTGGTACATCTAGGACTGCAGACTTCCAGACTATACTTTGGGGGTACATCTAGGACTGCAGACTTCCAGACTATACTTTGGGGGTATGTCTAGGGCTGTAGACTACGAGACTATACTTTGGGGGTACATCTAGGGCTGTAGACTTCCAGACTATACTTTGGGGGTACATCTAGGGCTGTAGACTACGAGACTATACTTTGGGGGTACATCTAGGACCAGACTTCCAGACTATACTTTGGTGGTACATCTAGGGCTGTAGATTACCAGACTATACTTTGGGGGTACATCTAGGACTGCAGACTTCCAGACTATACTTTGGTGGTACATCTAGGGCTGTAGACTACCAGACTATACTTTGGGGGTACATCTAGGGCTGTAGACTTCCAGACTATACTTTGGGAGTACATCTAGGCTGTAGACTACCAGACTTGCTTTGGATCCCGAGTATGACTTGCATCTTCTCCACAAGCGACCATTCTGTCTTTATTTTATATGTGGACTAGATGTATTTAATATGATAATGAAATATATGTACACATCTATGGGATGTATACTAAATCCTATGTTTTTAGAATGAGCAGCAGAGTTATGATTCTTGATGCATGTCCATTTTCATATTGTAAAGTGCAGCCTGGATGATATATTGCATGGCTATAAATGCATGTATAGGAATGTGTACAACAGATTTAACTGCAGATGCAAAATATGAGGTTAATTTTTCTCTGGAGTTGCTTTCTGACATTCCTAGATCAAACTGCTATATACAGAATACAAATGTATATATAAATCATATGTATAAGAAGTATTTCAGATCATATATTAAATCATCATTGTTCGTGGGGGATTGATGTTCGAGGATTTCGTGGGTCAATCTTACATGTGAATATACATGTCCTCGAACATTGTTTTAAACCAAGTAGAGTTATCTCCTAGTGACATCGTATCGCTTACCCACAAAATTATCCCAGATGACCCCACGAACCAGCAAAATTTTGCTTACCCATGAACAGGGCCCCCACGAATTAAAATGATTCCACAGAAGTAAATGATACCTATTGTATTATTATCATGTCATATGGCGTTATATTCATATAACATATAATACCAATAACTCAGGTATGCTGATATATCATAACATTTATAAAATCTTACATATATGGAAAATGTAGAGAATATGACCATGGCATATACAGCTGGATTTGATTGAGTATTAATGAGTTTAAACTCTGTATAGTGATGGCCTTTGTCAAGGTGATCCAGCTATGTTAAAGCTTTTGTTTGATTTTAATAAACTATACAAGTAATTTTCATTTCATGTTTTATATCGAATATACGGTACCTATTTTACTATGGATTTATATTTAATAAAATTATCAGAGAGATCATCCATTGTATCTCTGAGTAAAAAGCACCTTTAATATTATATGATTGCTGTAATTTCCTTTTAAAGACCCTGAATTTCAAAGCTATGGTGTACTGGAAATCTCATTTGCACATTCCTGTGACTTGAAATTTTATTACTAAACAGATTCCCACACCAACTAGGATAAACACAAAGAGGGTATTCATGGAGGGAGTTAGACAACAGTAAACTTATCTAATTAATATCTACGATGGGGGCTGTGATTGTGTGGTGATCAGTTTTATTTGTCTGGACCCCCGACACTCTGTTACTACAAGAGGAACATGGATGAGAAGATAGCCCTTCTAATTGCTATTGTGATCTATAATCACATTAAAGACTGTCTCAATAATTGTATAGAAGTTGTCTAAAGTAAATATTTCATCAGTAGTTTAAAAATATTTAATAGAAGTTAAATTTTGAAAAATTGAATTGATGATATGATCATCTTATCGGGGGTGTTTGAAGGCCCTTGATATTATCTGTGGTGTTGAAAAGACGATTTTTAAAGGCCGATATGCATGAAATGAAGGGGGTAGATTAAGGTTTGTTTAAAACACTTGCAAATTTAACATGCAGGTTTGAGCAGGCCCGAGCCCAGTATGCTCGCAGTCTTTAATTCATAAACACTAAAGACTGTATACAAATGACAAATAATGGTATTTGTAAGAACAGGCTGTGGCTTTTAAATTTGAATTCCTTTTCAACTTTTGAATATCACAGTCGACACAATATTGAATTTTTGTCCTTCCCGTAGAAGGAACAAGCAAATGACAGCTCCACGTTTGGTTGTCTCTGATGGTTTTGGGATTTTGATTTTTAGTTTGAGAGGTAGGCATCCACCATTAGCTGTGTTACATAATAATGTTTGTTCATGTTTGTGTGTGCTGGATGGAAATCTGTTTAATGGACTCAAATAGAGTCCGTCCATTATCACTTCATGTTTTCGTACAGCAGAACGTGGAGTATTAAGTGACAGAAATGGAATTCTTTATTGCATGCCAGTAAGTAAGGAATCAATATCTTTCATCAGTACTTTGTACATTTATTCATGATTTGCATTGCCTGAGTCCAACTGCTATATGTATGACATGACCTTTTTGTTGTTGTTTTAAACTTCATCTTTCAAAAAGTGAATCTGGAAAGAATTAGATGGGTATGGGCTAGTGATATCTGCCTTGCAAAAGAATTTTTTTAAAAATCTACTAAACTGCACCTTTAAAATCATGTATTGATCAGAAAAGTTTTCCAACTGCTTATGTCTCTGTTATATTTATCTAAAAATTGTATTCCTTGATGTATAGCTTCCTATTGGCTATTTTTCCATGTTATATAGAATTTTAGGTACTAGGACCCCCCCCTCTCTCTCTCTCTCTCTCTCTCTCTCTCTCTCTGAAGAAGTTCAGTCTTGTCTGTTTTTCTAATCCACTGATTTAGATTTTTAGAAAATCGTATTCTCTTATTAGGTCATATATTATGCAGGCCATTTTTTCTTTAAACTATTTTTTCATCTCGGTAAGAAGTTTTGTATTATTACTGAAAGGGATTTAAATTTTTTATTGCAGTAATACATGTATTACTGTATGCTTCATATATATTAAGATTAGCCTGGTCATCTCAGTGTTTAGATCACCTAATTCGTATTGCAAGGGTCTTGGGTTCGATTCTAATTGATTCTAGGATTTTTCTCCTCCTCTTTGCCTCAATAACTTAGCAGTGTCCATATATAATACAATTAATCTTCTGCAATACATAAGAGCTGACTTTACATTTTTACTTGCCACATCCAGGAACTTTCAAAATATGGCTAACTCTAAAACAAACCCAGCAGTGTATCCTATTTGTTTGTGTAGAAACAAGATGGGATACAAGTGAATTGTACCTGAAATGTCATGAAAAATGATTGAGAAACATCACGTGATCTTCACTATGATGGGCAGTTTAGTAATAAAGCTTATTTTAGGACTTTAACAAAATGATTATTTTAGCCTTAGTAGTTATATTCTTTGAAATCTCCATGTGTATGCTAATGTAATGGTTTGTTGTTAGTCAGCAGATTTTTTCCAATATTAAATGCTTTACTGGATTTATGTTGTAACAAACCTGATAGACCATTGATACACTACAGCATACACACAGACCTGCCCAGCCATTACAGCACAGTAATAGGTTTGACATCAAGATATATTGAGCTGGCCAGGACCTGGCTCAATGAAAAATTCTATTCCTGAGTTAAATAGGATTAAGAGATTAAATTTTTTACTTTCCTGAATCAAAATTAACTTATTTTGACAAAGAATGGTGTTAAAATTTTTAAATGCCTCTGTTCTTTTATTGCATTTTTGCATATTTCTGATCAGGTCTTCTCAAAAGTTACCTTGAAATTCTGGTATTCAATGTGATAATTGCTTAACGGTGCAAATAAATAATGACTGTCTCTTCCTTCTCCTGGAAACAGTGGAGTCGGTGATGATGGCTGGCATAGTGTTGTATTAGTGAGGAGTTAGTATTTTATCAGAAGGAAAGGTAAAACTGTTATCAACCCCAAAGCTCATTTCTTCTGTTGATCTATTTATGGTTTTATCAAATACTTCAGGTTCGCTTAGTTTGAAAATTTGTAACTCCATGTAAGAAATCTGTGTTTTATATATACTTATTTACATTTTACTTGTTTACTTTTAAATGCGGAAAATATTTTACTGTAATTACTTTTAAATGCAGAAAATATTTTACTGTGTATTACTTTTAAATGCAGAAAATATTTTACTGTAAAATGATAACATGTCATGCAAGTCGAAAAATTTACTATACTGCATTACTTGCAACGGGTGTGGCGAGGAATATATTGGACAAACAGGAACACAGCTAACAGCGAGGATGCGTGTCCATCGCCAACAAATTAACGATTCCAGTACAAGAAATACCCCATGCAGCGAACATTTTGACACCTGTGCTAGAGGCAACTACAGCGTATTTCCTTTTTATAAACTTAAAACAGAATCAACGTCCATGAGACTTGCTAAAGAAAATTATTTCATTAAACTGTTTTCTCCTAGACTAAACAAACTTTAATCAATGCATATATGAAAAATTCTGATTGTTAAACTTTTAATTCATCAACTTTTATAATGTAAAATTTCATGCTTATTTTGTCCAAGTCACCTTTCCTGAACTTTTGTATTATGACGTCATCTATCTATTCCCTCTTCGCAAAGACTATCATGACGTCATAATAGACGTCTCTAAGATAAATATTGAACTTTGTATTCAATATTTGTATTCACCTGAGGATGAATGTTAAAATCCAGAAAGCGCTAGTGATTTGAATATATTTTGGAACTGCATATTTTCCTGCTTTTTTATTTAATTATTTTATTTTGACTGTGTGATATCAACTCTTTCAATTGGATTATATATATATATATAATTATATATATATATATATATATATATATATATATATATATATATATATATGAACCTGTGTTATATGTATGTGTTATATGTGTGTGTGTAACCATTACTGACATATGCACCTCCAAAATACAGAACACCGATGTTTCAAGAGATTTTTTTTAATATCGACTTCATTTAGGCTGAACATTATACAATGTATCACTATATTTACTATATTAGCAAAACATACATAGAATTTTATTATTTCTTTTAGTAAGCAAATGATAGCTTTGGACTTTGAGGCACTTAAATAAGGTTTAGAAAATATAATTTGCATCATTTTATTTTGTTGTTATGCCCAAGAATGTCCTTTGTGCATAGCTTTTTAACTCCTGTCATGTTGAAATCATGTTAAACACGCTCTTTCTCATTAATCCATACCAATATTTACCAAGCAGAATTTGTAAATAATACCTGTACAATGTGTGTACTCTGCACTGATATTTTGTATGTGTGGCAGACTAGACAGCAATGGAATGCTTAAGTCCCCGAGTATAAAAACTTTTACATTCAGTTTTAAAAAAGGATTTAGTGCTGTTAAATCATTGAAAGTGAAACAAAAACTACATCTTATCAAACTACAGAGTTCTTTGTGTGCAGTTTGTGACACGCACTTGTGTGGAGATTTTATTTTAATATACATTACTTGCATTAAATTAGTATGTGTTTTGAAATTTTTTATCCAGGGAATCAATTGAATTCCTCTGAATTATTTAAAATGCACCACTATTTCATTCTAGACAAATGATAAGTGGTTTTATGTACAGTAAGTTTTCTGTGAACATTATATGTATTGAATATCGATTGTGACAATGCTAAAAATATTATTTGTGTTTTACAAAATTTAGTTTCATTGCAAAATGAACAGTAAATGCTGATCATTATGGGGAAAAATAATATAAAATTAGTCCCACTAACATAGATTATGACATCATTAACCCCAGCCTTGGGCAGACTGCACACATTCTTTATCTTTGAGAACCTACCCATTGAGTTTATTGTATATCAGATGTTGTTTACCAGATATCTGTTGAACAAAGTAGTTCAAATAACATAGGGTACATTTCTATTTGAACAAGAATGTTGGCAAAAGTTTCATTTTACTGTGGAGTTTAAAAAATAAATGAGAGAACAGCTTTGTTTAATATACCTTGAAAAAATTCTTTATCTCTGAGAATTTTGCAGGTATTAGGAGTTGTCTCTTAGAAAAGAAAATGATTTTAGATAAAAAGTTAAAGCCTTCTGTCACATTGGTATGTGAATTATCTGACAACCTTCAT
Organism: Ostrea edulis; assembly: GCF_947568905.1. Taxonomy (NCBI): domain Eukaryota; kingdom Metazoa; phylum Mollusca; class Bivalvia; order Ostreida; family Ostreidae; genus Ostrea; species Ostrea edulis. The sequence continues at coordinate 66,764,168 of NC_079164.1, forward strand.
ATGTGCCGAGAGTGATAAACCATTTCTAAACATAAAATTCTGTTGTCCTCATTGAAGCTTAAATGGGATGTTAATTGAAATTCTCCTTCCACCACCTGAATATAGAATGGCTTTTAAACTTGAAAGTGGAATTTAATGACTGCAATTTTCAGTTTCACTGATTTTTTATACAATTTATGAGAATTTTGAATCTGTTTTATTCAGAAAACACAGACAATGTGATGAGCAGTATAACAACTGACCTCCACAAGATCAGTGAGTTCAATGGAGAGAGATGGCATAAGTAAAAGACACTATGGTCCCAGATAACCGACCACCATTATGACTTCTTCAGTGTTCTTAGAAAGGAACCTGGGAGATCTTCCTTTGTTTGATAGGAGTAAAAAAGGAAGTACCTCCTCCAAAAAGACGAATGGGGCAGAGACAAATGACACTTTTATAGTGAGGGTATCAGCAAGGAAACCGATGGGTATCCCTGAGGCCCGGGCAGTCCCACATCCGTCTGTCCGGCCGACAGTGAGAAGGAGGCTGAACTTCCTGGACAGTGATGATGACTTCCAACCCACACCAGGATTCGACTTCACGGACAAGATGGCAGCATTCAGGGAACTTCTGAAAAAAGATTCTGAAAGAGATGCTGAGAGGAATAAAAAGAATTTTCAGAACAGGTATATTGGTGAAATGGAAAGGTGTCAGAAGAGGGACCAGGGAAGGGGAGATAAACAGAGTGAGAATGGACTACCTAGGTCTCGAGAAGCCAGAAGGTTGCTCAGCAGACTGGCGGATGAGAAACTCGCTGGGATGTCATACAGAAATTACCGTGCTCAGCTTCATCTTGAAAGTGCTTCTGATCTGCATAGTAGTCAGGAAAGGAGGACAGAAGAGCCAAGGCGAGAAAGCAAAAGTGAAAGTAGAGGTGATAATTATCTGGATAAATTTCTGTCGGAAAGGACTAGTGTTAGATCATCAAGTCATAAGAGAGAGGCTAGCCATCAAAATGACGCAGATCTTGATAAAATTCCGCAGAAAGAATCTCAGGTCTCTCAGCAAACAAACAATAATAAAAGTCCACTGTGCCAAAAGAACCCGCTGCAAGAACCAGGACTTTTGTTTAATGATACTATGGGTTCTACAAGTACTCTGAGCAGGAAAACAGGAAAGGGTTCAATACAGTCCAATGTTCCACATTATCATCCGTCATATGTGTCTGCAAAGGAACCTCCATCAGGAAATGTTAGATCTCTGAGTAAACAACCAAACTCTAAAGGTTTGTGTGAGGGAGTTAGAACAGGGGAAGTTATCTACACTAAGTCACGCTCAGGCAAGACTTCACAAACCAATGCTAGAAGTACCCCTCCATCAACCAGTAAGGAAGATGGGGGAATCTTGACCCTGCAGGATTTGGCCTACTCTCCAGGTAAATCTAAATCCAAGAAAAGGAAAACCAAAGAAAGACAAAAGTCAGAGGAAAAAATCAGAAAAAATATTCGGGAATTAAAAGAAGATCTGAACATTTCTGATTCTTCAAAAGAGAATGAGAAAGTGTCATCAAAAGGACGTAGAAGAACTAGCAAGGAAGAGTTTGAACGTAAGACTGGTGAGATACCAGAAGGAACGGATGAACCGAAGATGACTGGACTGGTGAATGTGGAGGCTCACAATGCTCTGACTGCCAGGAGAGCAGTGTTTGGTCCTAGACACCCAGAGACGGAGGGGGACAGGAAAAGGGAGGGGTCAGATGGAGTATGGAGGTAGGAGAGTACCGTTAGGCTTATGCTGCTCAACATTTTATAGTTAATATATATAACAAGAAATATTCAAAATTGGAAGACAAATTCAGTTGCACTTTTTAACTCGCCTGAGCCAAAGGCTCAAGTGAGCTTTTCTGATCAAAATTTGTCCGTTGTCTGTTGTCGGTATCGTAAGCTTTTCACATTTTCGACTTCTTCTCAAGAACCGCTTGGCCAATTTCAACCAAACTTGCCACAAAGCATCCTTGGGTGAAGGGCTTTCAAGTTTCTTCAAATGAAGGGCCATGTCCCCTTTCAAAGGGGAGAAAATCACAAAAATGCAAAAATAAGGTGAGGTCATTTAAAAATCTTCTTCTCAAGAACCACTGGACCAGAAAAGCTGAAATTTATATGTAAACTTCCTGATATAGTGCAGATTCAAGTTTGTTCAAATCATGGCCCTCAGGGTTGGATGGGGCCACAATAGGGGATCAAAGTTTTACATACTAATATATAGGATAAATCTTTAAAAATCTTCTTCTCAAGAACCACTGAGCCAGAAAAGCTGAGATTTACATGAAAGCTTCCTGACATAATGCAGATTCAAGTTTGTTAAAATCATGGCCCCTGGGGGTATGATGGGGCCACAATAGGGGATCAAAGTTTTACATATAAATATATAGGAAAAATCTTTAAAAATCTTCTTCTCAAGAACCACTGAGCCAGAAAAGCTGATATTTACTTGAAAGCATTCTGACATATTTCAGATTTCAGTTTGTTAAAATCATGGCCCCCCAGAGGTAGGATGGGGTCACAAGGGGGATCAAAGTTTTGCATACAAATAAATAGGGAAAATCTTTAAATATGAGCCAAGGTGACTCAGGTGAGCGATGTGGCCCTTGGGCCTCTTGTTAAAATCTTTTTCAGTTCTTCATTGGCACACCATGAAATGTTCTAAATAGTCATCAGATAAATAATGTGTATACTTAAAGTCTTTGTCATTGTGTGCAACTAAATAATATTATCTGATATTATTTGCATAGATTTATTTTAATAGATGTTTTTAAAGGTTATATTTAATCAACTCATTTGACAAGATGAGTTATTTGAAAGTAAGTAGAGTTGACTGTATGCTTTCTCTGGCAATATGTTAGGTCATTTTCCTGTGCTTTCAACAACTTTTTTACGATTTATCAAAAATTAATAGCAAGACAATGGAGCATAGGTTAGGAAATAACTAGCCTTTGTCCGGAGATTTGAGTTCATCTAGTGCTAGGTTGATGGTCACAAACATCCATTTTTAATTACCAGCTTAGTAAAACTAACAACCTCAAATCTTAAAACAGAGGTCTCTTATTCTTGTTCTAATAATTCTCAGTATTCTATGAGATGTATGCCTCTTATTTTATTTATTTTTTAATGAAATTCTTCACGAGATGTTACATTTCTATGACATCACAATCAAAAGCATCTCATCAACACTCATTGACGGCACAATCAAAATGCAGAACATAACACTTACATAAGAATATAATATGCTATTATAATATTAATGTTTACAGGCCACCAGACGGCAGTGTGAGCGGGTCAGTCAGATCCATTGGATCTCAGTCCTCGACCATCATGGCTGTAGAGCTGCTCAGGAAAATGTACAATGTGGACCCGAGAACCAGACAAGATCTTGTTCTTAAGGTGAGACTATTTACCAAAGTAATATAATAAAGATTACTGCACTACTGTCATTCCTGGCGTTCTGCAGTCCTGGAGGTAGCATGATTTAAGTTAAATGTTACAGGTAATTGGTATAAATCCTCATTAAAAAATTCTAATGATGGAATGACTAATGCTTGTTTGAAAAAATGTGTTTGTCAACCTGTTTCAGGCAAAATGCTTTAGGAGGTGGCTGAAGAATGTGCAGTCAATGCATTCCATTGACGAGAGGAGTCCATATGCCCAGTCTGGCCAAGAATCGTATGTAGGGGACCCTCCATGGGGTCTGAGTGGTTTGCTAGGCTCTGCACGCCTGACTGAGACTGACAGTGATGACAATGCTTTGTTGAGTTTTCCACATGATATTCTGCAGATCAATGGTCAGAATGGCATGGGCTTGGTTAAGAACACTGTAGAAAGTAATGGCACAAATTTCGTTAGATATGACACAAAGTTTGGTGAACATCGCACGCCTGATGAAAAAATTACCAAAAAGGTTGCACCAATTACCAAGGAAAATCTAGAAAGACATACCCAAATAGTACAAAGTAATGTTCAACCTTTCTCCAGCATTCATATGAATGATGGACCCTCTGCCTTTAACATTGTTAGGCCATGTCCTGTAAATCAGAAAGATTTCCCAGGAGAAAATGGAATACCCACAACTCCTTGGTCAATGGTAACCAGGGGAAATAATACCAGTCAAGCAGTACAAAGAACAGACAAAATACTGTACCCTCAATATACCAATCTGAAACCAGAGGTGCCGATTCAGAATCTTTCGAGCAATGCAACACGTGTGGCCAGTGTGTCTGCTTGTCAGCCAGTTGTGTGTTCTGCCAGCAAGTGTGTGACTGATAGTGCTAGAATTGCTAGGGGGCTGGGGCGGGCGACCAATCTGGTCCTCCCCTCCGTGTCTGATAGCTTTACACAGCTTCTGGACACAGCAAATTATGGGGTCTGTCTGCAAAGGTGAGTGATCAAAAATGTGTTGTGCTGTGGGTATATTGGTATGATCTTCTGTTAGTTACATGATATTTTAAATTGTTATTGAAAGTATATCTAGTAGTGATACGTGGACAATTGTGCAAGCATCTAAGCATGTGATACAGGAGAATTGTAGGGAAAAAAACTTTCATTATTATAGTGCTGAATTGTTTCATCAACGAAGAGTCCAGAGAGATTTTTTCTTCAAATGGAAGAGGATAGCAGCCGAGCATGTGATTATCAGGGCAGCAGACAACCTCCACAGGCTGCACACCCTGAAAAAAGGGATGGATGCCTTTAAATGGGCAATCAACCGCTCTAGGATCATGGTAGACATCTACCAAAATAAGCTGAAAGGTGTTTTGATGTCGGCCACTTTTTACAAGGTCAGGATGATGTTTGACTTGCACTCGGTACTTTGAATTGATTGCTCTATCAATACCCTTCAGTGTGATGAATTTGCTGTGAAAGTTTAGGGTTTATTTCCATGCAACTTTTCTAAATAGTAAAAATCATTTTGATCACTTTTATGTCCCCTGTATCAAAGATCAGAGCACAATTGTTTTTGTCCTGTCTGTCTGTGTGTCTAAAACTTTTACCTTGCCTATAACTTCTGAATGGTGAGTGATAGAGCTCTCATATTTCTTATGTGTAATCCTTGTGACAAGACCTTTTTTGTTATCAAAGTTTTTGATATTATGACCTTCACCTTGAAGTTTGACCTTCTTTTAAGAAAAGTTTACCAAGGTCATATTTAAGGTAGGACTTTCATACTTTTTATTTGATGCCATGATCTTTGACCTTGACCATGGAGTTTGTCTCAAATTTAAACTTTAATCATGCTCATAACTTTTGTGCATTCCTTGTGACAAAATCTTTCTTTTGGTGACAAAGTTTTTGACCTTGGTCCTAGAGTATTTCTTTGTTTTCACTGGGTACATTGTGTTTTACAAACACATCTTGTTTTTAATATCAATTGCAGGAAAGTACTTTTTTCTGTTCTGTTTTGATAAATACTTTTCCTAGCTATAATTTTGACTCAATATAATTAAATTTTTACCAGTGATACATGTATATTCATACATTTTATAAACTTCAATCAAAACAGTTTATTAAAAAGAGAACAGATGCTCTAAACCAGGTTTATATCAATATATGCATGGTGTATAAACTGTTAAAAAAAATTAGCTTCATTCCTTATTTGATTTTTTAAAAACTTCTTATTAGTAATGAGATGGGATTCTTATCATTTATATTATTACGAAAATCTGAATTTGATATTTGCAGCAATATTGCTCACAGCAGTGTATTTAAAATCTGTATTGTGAATAGTTACAAACCAATTTTTACAATATCAGTTGAATTGAGGAATGCTATTTAACCAATCAAATGGTGCTTTGCAACTCTAAAACTCTTTGATGTATGTTTGAATTTTCAGTGGAGTGATCGAGCTGTCAGCAGTCGTCAGGAGAGAATGAGGGTGACGTTTGGCAAGTGGAGACATTTCACAGAGGAGTCGCAGAAGTAAGTTTACAATCAACTCGAGAATGTCCGGCATCAAATACCCCCACCACCATGTCAGAACGTTGAATTAACTAATGGCTTTTTATAGCACAGCACCCTGTATAATGATTCATATATTGCCATGTTACCAATAGAACCACTGCATTTTAGACATCACAGTACAATGATGTAGCGTTTAGACAAATGTGCACATTCTTTTAAATCTTATCAACATTATTTCATTTTTTTTTTTTTCTGGAAAAGTGAAATCATGGTTTTATGAGGTTTTTTTATGCTTGATAAATGAAGTGCATTAAATTGTATTTTTTACTTTTCATAGAAAAGCAAAACAGTTTGTATACATTGTAGATTTCTGTTTGTGATAATTTTATATATTCCATTTACTGGTATTTAGTATTTCTTTCCTGTTTACTGCACTGTATGGTCCTCAATTTTTCTCTTGAAGATTTCAATCTCAACTCTGTCATCTTCTATATGCTCCTTAACAAGTAGTTGCATGATGAGGCTTTATAGGACAATCATTTTGACCAATATTGCTTTCTAACACAAGTAGACAAATGTTGTCTAGATGTTTATATTAAGCTAAGAGGAGCAACTTCTATGACATTCTATCTTCTTGTCTCTTTTGAGTTAACCTATACATGTATATGCTGTTGTAACTTGTTAGCCCAAAGGAATTGTTTGTGGGAAAGATGAGTGTTGTCAAGAGACTGCCCTTTTCTTTAAATATATCTGAATTGCACTTGTAATCAGATGGATACAAATTGTCAGGACTAATGTGCCGAAGTTTGTCAGGATTTGACCTGTCCTGTAGTTGGAGGCTAGTGACAATACCTCTGGGGAAGTTGATGATAAATTCTGGGCAGTCTGGTGGACTGATGAAATATTATAGAATATATGAGTTTATAATTTGATATATCCTTTGAACAGACTTGGTTAAGTTTTCTAATTCCATTGAAAATTTTCTACATCTATTAAACACTTGAATACACCAGTTCATAGAATGAAGTCAAAGCATACTATAGTAAAACACAGTTACAGTGAACATGCTTATAATGAATTCACACTTACAATAAAACACAGTTACATCGAACATGGTTATAATGAATTCACACTTACAGTAAAACATGGTTACAGCGAACATGGTTATAATGAATTCACACTTACAGTAAAACATGGTTACAGCGAACATGCTTATAATGAATTCACACTTACAATAAAACACAGTTACATCGAACATAGTTATAATGAATTCACACTTACAGTAGAACATGGTTACAGTGAACATGCTTATAATGAATTCACACTTACAGTAAAACACGGTTACTGCGAACATGCTTATAATGAATTCATGCTTACAACAAATTAGCTTTGATTCCCTCAAGTTTTGCAACATGTTATGAATTTGTTGTACATAGCAAAATGTTTATAATAAATCCAAATTGTTCGTCCCCAGCACTTCACTATAAGCATTGAAATGTAATGACAGGTGAGGGTGAAGTTTAGATGACAACTTTTAATGTCCTTTTCTTCGGAGTTAGTGTTGAATGTATTTGGACATTCATGGAAAGTAATAAAGCATATGGAAAATGCTAGAAATGCACTCTGAGAAAGTTAGAACTTTCTGACTCTTCTGAAGATATATGATTCATGGACCTGGTTCTAGTAAATGTCTGAAAGGACAAGCAATTTAGAAATTTTATGAAATTTATTTTCAATGTTCAAAGCATCTCAGTCTGTGTTATCCTCTGCTGAACAGCTGAATCAGTTCTACTGAACAGCTGAATCAGCTCTACCGAACAGCTGAATCAGCTCTACCGAACAGCTGAATCAGCTCTACCGAACAGCTGAATCAGCTCTACTGATTCTAAAATTGACATGTGCAGTCCAATCAAATCAAATATTTTTTAAAATCTGCTCGATTAAAAGCCACTTTGTGTATGTTGATATCCATCAAATGAACTGAAATTGTTAGTAGTGAAATCGTGTGTTTGGTTTGTAAAACTCAGTAATATTTCCATTAGAAAGTCTTTTATGATAAAAATTGGAATGTATATGAAACTTTGGCATTGTTGATTTTTTATTTATTTATTTTTGTTTATTATGTAAATCCTCAATATACTTCTTTTTCATCACTTATCGAAAGTATCAGTAGTGATGTCATAGACACATTGTTGTTTACTGCTAGCCTAATGTGTAAATACAACATTCATTTTGATTAATTTGCAAACTTTAGCAACAAAGATCGCTGATTGGCTAATTTCACTGTGGGATTGTCTTTGACTTCTTAAAAAACCCGATAGGACTGATTCAGAGGTTCGATGGAGTGTAAACTTAGACAGAGAATCTGGAATCTTTGTAGCACAAAAGACTACTGGATATCTTTGGAGAGGGCTATATGAGTTTATTTATGTGTGTATCATGCTGAAATCCTAGATTCAATCACTAAGTGATGCCACAATCAGTCTCATCTTTTATGCAAAGTTTAATTTCATTCCCAGACTTAACATCGAGAATAATAAGTAAGTACACACATACCTCTATCATATTGACATGTTCAGATCACGTGTTTTTCACAGTGTGTTTCAATTTTTCTACCACGGTCAAACACAAAGTTATTGGACAGCTTTTAAGATTTGCATTTGATTTTATATGAGATTGGAAAATGAAGCAGAAATTTAAGATGGTGTTAGACACAGTATCAAGTCTTGTTTGTTTTAAAAGTTAGTCTTAATTTAGTTTATATTCCTGTATTGTACATGATGCATATTTTTGTTGCTTTCAAGTAGATACAGTTTCCGTAGGAAGAAAGAGATATTTTCTCTCGGCATCTTATGTGTGTAAAAGTAACAGAACAAGATGTCAGAGATTGAAAACAATTATGATTAGCAGAATGTTCATCTTTTTTTCGATTTTAGGATCCGTTGTTTACAAGACTCCATTGATCACAAGCTGTTGATCCAAATGATGAACACCTGGAGGGAAAAGTTCCAAATCCGAGTCAAAGAGAACTCAGCCTACAATCACTTTAGGTAAAAATGTCTTTTAGCATCTGTTAGTATTGGTATACCTAAATCTCAAAATGACAAATTGAGCATTAAAGTAACACCCTTTGAAAATGCAGTTCAAAGTTTATTACTTTTACACAAATCAATTTGAATACCATTTATTTCATATCCCTCGGTGAAAATCAGTTGCAATATTTACATTCTTTGTAGTGTAAGCCATTCTTATTTGTTCCATGTTGTAATGCCTCCTTGAATTTAATTCAGGACAAAGATTTTGACCCAGATGCTGACAGCATGGAGGATCTACACACTCGAGTCCAAGGAGAAGCAGAGGAGGGACGAAATGGCGAGGTATGGTTATACACAGTGTATGATGTAGGTAGAGAGGTATGGTTATACACGATGTATGATGTAGGTAGAGAGGTACGGTTATACACAGTGTATGATGTAGGTAGAGAGGTACGGTTATACACGATGTATGATGTATGTAGAGAGGTACGGTTATACACAGTGTATGATGTAGGTAGAGAGGTATGGTTATACACGGTGTATGATGTATGTAGAGAGGTACGGTTATACACAGTGTATGATGTATGTAGAGAGGTACGGTTATACACAGTGTATGTAGAGAGGTACGGTTATACACAGTGTATGATGTAGGTAGAGAGGTATGGTTATACACAGTGTATGATGTACATAGAGAGGTACGGTTATACACGATGTATGATGTATGTAGAGAGGTATGGTTATACACAGTGTATGATGTATGTAGAGAGGTATGGTTATACACAGTGTATGATGTATGTAGAGAGGTATGGTTATACACAGTGTATGATGTAGGTAGAGAGGTACGGTTATACACAGTGTATAATGTATGTAGAGAGGTATGGTTATACACGATGTATGTAGAGAGGAACGGTTATACACAGTGTATGATGTATGTAGAGAGGTACGGTTATACACGATGTATGTAGAGAGGTACGGTTATACACAGTGTATGATGTACGTAGAGAGGTACGGTTATACACGATGTATGTAGAGAGGAATGGTTATACACAGTGTATGATGTAGGTAGAGAGGTATGGTTATACACAGTGTATGATGTAGGTAGAGAGGAACGGTTATACACAGTGTATGATGTATGTAGAGAGGTACGGTTATACACGATGTATGATGTAGGTAGAGAGGTACGGTTATACACGATGTATGATTTACGTAGAGAGGTACGGTTATACACGGTGTATGATGTATGTAGAGAGGAACGGTTATACACGATGTATGATGTATGTAGAGAGGTATGGTTATACACAGTGTATGATGTATGTAGAGAGGTACGGTTATACACAGTGTATGATGTACATAGAGAGGTACGGTTATACACAGTGTATGATGTATGTAGAGAGGTATGGTTATACACGATGTATGTAGAGAGGAATGGTTATACACAGTGTATGATGTATGTAGAGAGGTACGGTTATACACGATGTATGTAGAGAGGTACGGTTATACACGATGTATGTAGAAAGGTACGGTTATACACGGTGTATGATGTATGTAGAGAGGTACGGTTATACACAGTGTATGTAGAGAGGTATGGTTATACACGATGTATGATGTATGTAGAGAGGTATGGTTATACACGGTGTATGATGTATGTAGAGAGGTATGGTTATACACGATGTATGATGTATGTAGAGAGGTACGGTTATACACGGTGTATGATGTAGGTAGAGAGGTACGGTTATACACAGTGTATGATGTAGGTAGAGAGGTACGGTTATACACAGTGTATGATGTAGGTAGAGAGGTATGGTTATACACGATGTATGATGTATGTAGAGAGGTACGGTTATACACGGTGTATGATGTATGTAGAGAGGTATGGTTATACACAGTGTATGATGTAGGTAGAGAGGTATGGTTATACACAGTGTATGATGTATGTAGAGAGGAACGGTTATACACAGTGTATGATGTACGTAGAGAGGTATGGTTATACACAGTGTATGATGTATGTAGAGAGGAACGGTTATACACAGTGTATGATGTATGTAGAGAGGTATGGTTATACACAGTGTATGATGTAGGTAGAGAGGTATGGTTATACACGATGTATGATGTAGGTAGAGAGGAACGGTTATACACGATGTATGATGTATGTAGAGAGGTACGGTTATACACAGTGTATGTAGAAAGGTACGGTTATACACAGTGTATGATGTATGTAGAGAGGTACGGTTATACACAGTGTATGATGTAGGTAGAGAGGTATGGTTATACACAGTGTATGATGTAGGTAGAGAGGTATGGTTATACACAGTGTATGATGTAGGTAGAGAGGTATGGTTATACACAGTGTATGATGTATGTAGAGAGGTACGGTTATACACAGTGTATGTAGAGAGGTACGGTTATACACAGTGTATGATGTAGGTAGAGAGGTATGGTTATACACGGTGTATGATGTAGGTAGAGAGGTACGGTTATACACGATGTATGTAGAGAGGTATGGTTATACACAGTGTATGATGTATGTAGAGAGGTATGGTTATACACGATGTATGATGTAGGTAGAGAGGTACGGTTATACACAGTGTATGATGTATGTAGAGAGGTATGGTTATACACAGTGTATGATGTATGTAGAGAGGTACGGTTATACACGATGTATGATGTATGTAGAGAGGTACGGTTATACACAGTGTATGATGTATGTAGAGAGGTATGGTTATACACAGTGTATGATGTAGGTAGAGAGGTACGGTTATACACAGTGTATGATGTAGGTAGAGAGGTACGGTTATACACAGTGTATGATGTAGGTAGAGAGGTATGGTTATACACAGTGTATGATGTAGGTAGAGAGGTATGGTTATACACAGTGTATGATGTAGGTAGAGAGGTATGGTTATACACAGTGTATGATGTATGTAGAGAGGTACGGTTATACACAGTGTATGTAGAAAGGTACGGTTATACACAGTGTATGATGTAGGTAGAGAGGTACGGTTATACACAGTGTATGATGTAGGTAGAGAGGTATGGTTATACACGCTGTATGATGTAGGTAGAGAGGTATGGTTATACACAGTGTATGATGTAGGTAGAGAGGTATGGTTATACACGATGTATGATGTAGGTAGAGAGGTACGGTTATACACAGTGTATGATGTAGGTAGAGAGGTATGGTTATACACAGTGTATGATGTATGTAGAGAGGAACGGTTATACACAGTGTATGATGTATGTAGAGAGGTACGGTTATACACAGTGTATGATGTAGGTAGAGAGGTATGGTTATACACGATGTATGATGTAGGTAGAGAGGAACGGTTATACACGATGTATGATGTATGTAGAGAGGTACGGTTATACACAGTGTATGTAGAAAGGTACGGTTATACACAGTGTATGATGTAGGTAGAGAGGTACGGTTATACACAGTGTATGATGTAGGTAGAGAGGTATGGTTATACACGGTGTATGATGTAGGTAGAGAGGTATGGTTATACACAGTGTATGATGTAGGTAAAGAGGTACGGTTATACACAGTGTATGATGTATGTAGAGAGGTACGGTTATACACAGTGTATGTAGAGAGGTACGGTTATACACAGTGTATGATGTAGGTAGAGAGGTATGGTTATACACGGTGTATGATGTAGGTAGAGAGGTACGGTTATATACGATGTATGTAGAGAGGTACGGTTATACACAGTGTATGATGTATGTAGAGAGGTACGGTTATACACAGTGTATGATGTATGTAGAGAGGTACGGTTATACACAGTGTATGATGTATGTAGAGAGGTATGGTTATACACAGTGTATGATGTAGGTAGAGAGGTATGGTTATACACGATGTATGATGTATGTAGAGAGGTACGGTTATACACGATGTATGATGTACGTAGAGAGGTACGGTTATACACGATGTATGATGTAGGTAGAGAGGTATGGTTATACACGATGTATGATGTATGTAGAGAGGTACGGTTATACACAGTGTATGATGTATGTAGAGAGGTACGGTTATACACGATGTATGATGTACGTAGAGAGGAACGGTTATACACGGTGTATGATGTAGGTAGAGAGGTACGGTTATACACGATGTATGATGTAGGTAGAGAGGTATGGTTATACACGATGTATGATGTATGTAGAGAGGTACGGTTATACACGATGTATGATGTACGTAGAGAGGAACGGTTATACACGGTGTATGATGTATGTAGAGAGGTACGGTTATACACGATGTATGATGTATGTAGAGAGGTACGGTTATACACAGTGTATGATGTATGTAGAGAGGTATGGTTATACACAGTGTATGATGTATGTAGAGAGGTACGGTTATACACAGTGTATGATGTAGGTAGAGAGGTACGGTTATACACAGTGTATGATGTATGTAGAGAGGTATGGTTATACACAGTGTATGATGTATGTAGAGAGGTACGGTTATACAGTGTATGATGTATGTAGAGAGGTATGGTTATACACAGTGTATGATGTAGGTAGAGAGGTATGGTTATACACAGTGTATGATGTATGTAGAGAGGTATGGTTATACACAGTGTATGATGTAGGTAGAGAGGTACGGTTATACACAGTGTATGATGTAGGTAGAGAGGTATGGTTATACACGGTGTATGATGTAGGTAGAGAGGTATGGTTATACACAGTGTATGATGTATGTAGAGAGGTACGGTTATACACAGTGTATGATGTATGTAGAGAGGTACGGTTATACACAGTGTATGATGTACGTAGAGAGGAACGGTTATACACAGTGTATGATGTATGTAGAGAGGTATGGTTATACACAGTGTATGATGTATGTAGAGAGGTACGGTTATACACAGTGTATGATGTACGTAGAGAGGTATGGTTATACACAGTGTATGATGTACGTAGAGAGGAACGGTTATACACAGTGTATGATGTACATAGAGAGGTATGGTTATACACGATGTATGATGTATGTAGAGAGGTACGGTTATACACAGTGTATGATGTAGGTAGAGAGGTATGGTTATACACGATGTATGATGTAGGTAGAGAGGTACAGTTATACACGATGTATGTTGTATGTAGAGAGGAACGGTTATACACGATGTATGATGTACATGGAGAGGAATATGTACGAAACTGAGCATCATCTATCTTATGAGGTGCATTTGAATTTGAGGGCTGCAGGGGAATTTTTCATTTGCATTTTTGTATATAAATAAGAGCTGTATCTATGTTATTGTCTGCTGCAGATTAATTTTCACTGTATACAAGTATTGGCAGTGAATATAACCTAACCATGACGCTTGCATGTACACATGCATGTATAGAAACCATCGTGAATTTTCAAGCTATAACGAATCTTAAAAAGCTGTAAAAATGATTAAGAGCAAATTTAAGCTGTAATGATTCGACAATCTCTGATGACTTCATGTTTATTGACAGAAACTTGTACAGCGAGAGACTGCAGAGCAAGATGTTCACTTGTATGGTGATATTGTACAGAAAGATGTCTGCAGCCAAACTTCATCACAGGTATTCACATTGATCAGATAGTCAGTTTCAGGTCTTTGCTCTATATTTCGATAATGTTTTTCTCTAAGTATGAAATGATAAGAATAACACTACCCTTCCACATATCCTGGAGTTTATTATAAATTGAAGTGATAAATCTGTCATTGAATTTCAGGAACCAGTCCCTCCACATGGTGTTGCAGAACTGGAAACAGGGTGCCCTGATTAGTCGAGAGGAGCACGAGATGAACCTGGTTCAGAGCCAGGAGCACTGGAAGAAGAACCAGCTTCAGCACTGCTTCGTCCACTGGCACGACCTCCTACTGACCGAGAGGGCCATCCTGTCAGCCAACCATAAACTCACCAGGTCAGTCAGAGGCATATATCCAAATTCAATAAACTCATCAGGTCGGTCAGAGGCGTATATCCACATTCAATAAGCTCATCAGGTCAGTCAGAGGCGTATATCCACACTCAATAGTGGGTTTTTTCCCTTATCAACTCTGTTGCATAGTTTTATGTCAATGATGCATGAAGCAGTTGCCAGCACTTCGAACAAAGACAAACCATGTTTAGGGCAGACCATTTGTTGACTACTGAAACATTGAAAATGACAGGTGTCCAATTTCCTTAATCTAAAATATTAGTTTGTCATGCAAAAATTAAAAATGAAAATAAAAGTTAACTAGATTTTCTTTTTTAAAAATTCAATGAATTTTCACTTGAACCCAAAAGAAACTTCAAAATTTTCCACCTTTAAAAAACTAATGTGACCAGCTGGCTCAGCTGTTCCATTTGTTGTTGAAGGATGAAATTATAAAGACATGTTGAAACATGGTTTCATTGCCAATACCAAACATTTAATTCTCATTTCAAACTTCAAAATATTCCAAAGATATTGGGTATGAATATTGTGCTTGTTATAGCTGCTTTTATTTACATTAGACCATTCTTGAATGCTATGGATCTCTGGTAATGTGATTAAACATTGTTAACAATTACTATCTTCATTGGACAGTGTTTATCTGAGTGATAAGTACTGGAGAAAATTGATGAAAGATAATACATGTCTTAAGTTTCAATGTAGGTCACATTATGGTAATAGTCTTTATCACATTGAATAAAATTAAAGTACTGTAAGTATTGAATGACTTAGGCTGTTGATTAATAAAGACTATTAACCATCTATAGTTGTTTTAAAATTTTACAAGATAGATGAATTTATACCACATATGATTTGGAAAGATAATAGAAATCCTTGGGGTTGTGTTTTTTGGTTTGTCTTTTTTATTGGGGGGGGGGGGGGGGGGGTATTGTTTTTGTAGATTACTAAAGGTTTTTTTAAGAATAGAATCTTACAGGTCTAATTTTATACTAGTAAGTCATATACATGTAGGTTTCATATAGTATTAGGAATCAGAACTTTATACAATGGGTATATATAGCTATATGTTTATCACTGAAGTCCAGATCATTAGTAAATCTAAGTCTTTGTTGGAAAATAATTCCACTAGTCTTACTTTGTAATGCTTAATTGTTGGTAAATTAAATGCACAGTGTACATGGATTTCAGCTGTTTAAAAGAAAACCATTTCTGATCTGAATTTGCAATGCACATTTCAAGCTGCTTAGATCTTTCATTTTGAAAACCTTGTTTACGAATATTAAAAGCTATGTGACTGTAGACTAATTTGGCCTTTAGTTTAAAAATTCACAGGGTCAGATAGGGCATTGAGTTTTACAAACACATACATGATGTATTATTTTTATACCCCCCGCAAACGAAGTTTGGGGGGTATACTGGAATCACTTTGTCCATCCGTCTGTCCGCCCGTTTGTCCGTAGTCCGAAGTTTATTTCTAATACCGCTGGACATATTTCATTCAAACTTTATGCACATCTTCTATATATTATATAGTTGTGCATCTCCTATTTTCATTGAAATATTTTAACAGTTATAGAAGTTACGCACATTTTCTTTTCAATTTGGGGGTTGCGCACTTTGTCCAGAGTTTAATTCTAATACTGTTGAACAGATTTGATTCAAACTTTATTCTCATCTTATATATATAATGTAGTTGTGCATCTTCTATTTTCATTGAAATATTTTAACAGTTATGGAAGTTACAGACATTTTCTGGTTTGGTTGTACTTGTAGTAATAGACACAATTTGTCCAGAGTTTATTTGTAGAATATACACTTCTGCATTCACATTGATTGCCCTGTAGATAATGTGAAAATATTCAATGTGCTTGCATTAAATATTTCCCATCATCTTATATGCCCCGCGGGGGTATTAGTCCCATTAGGACAGTTCTAGTTTCATTTAGATAAAAAAAAAATTAATTTTAAAATTGTACCATGCATGAATATTATTTTGTGTTTAATCTTAAAATTAATTTGATAATTACAGAAATGCATTTATTATCTGGAAGACGAGTTGGGAACATCAAGTTCATTACCGAGAAGAAATTGATGCCCGCATCCGATATAAGATCCTCTCTACATCGCTGAGCTGCTGGAGGGAAAATGTGGCAGTGCTCAAGAAACGCCGGGAGGCAGCAGTGGTGTTCCTGCAGCGTGTTCTGGTCAGACACATCTTACATGGCTGGAAAAACTACACACAGCACAAAAAACAGCTCAGGTAGGCTTGGTATATATTCACATTTTACCCTACACAAGAGGCTGGTTTGTTACATTTTACTGGGAGTCTTTGACCTCCTGACAAATTTTAAAGTTTCAATGCAGCCCTTGCAATGTTTGTTACAGTAAAAATTGAAAAAAGTTTGACCCCTTTCCATTATTCCTTTCACTTTTTAGTTGACAATTTGTCCAATGAAATATTTTCTATTAGTTATCCAGGTCCAACCAATTTAAGTGTGTATAAAGATTTACCATGGGTTGTACCGCATAGCGGGGGTTTTCCATTGGGTTATAATTTTGGCTTATTTTAGCAGTTAAATAGCTTTCCGCCAAAATTTCAATCGCTAAATATGCATTCAATTGCGGCTTCAGTATTTGAAAGAGAGAAAACTCTTCCCTGTCCGCCAAAATTTATTCCGCTAGAATTATTAGCATACCTAGGCATACTATAGGCAAATCGCCAAATTTTAGACCCGCGGAATAAACCCGCTATACGGTATTCCATACATCCTGATGCCACAGGATTGATTGGACCTGATCAACATTTTTTTTTATGTAACCAAATGATGTTACATGTAATGATTTTGTGATTGAAATATAAGGAAATTCATGTTAAATACTTTACATGGTTTTTTTCAAGCTGGGGTAAATAGCGTGACATCACAATACATTAAATTGTTAGTGATAAATACATTCTAGGGAACAAATGTCATTAAAGAGCTCTTCTTTTTTCTTTGCATGTTGATACACATTGCATGGTGACATCACTTTATTTACCCCCAGCATCAGCAGAGCGTAGGGAAATTTATACCTGATTGTTAAGCAATCAGAAATTGTCTTACAAGCTATGTAGGAAAAAAGATTTGTTAGCCTGGACTGTAGGAGATGACCATAACATGAATATGATTAAAGAGCGCAATTAAGATAATAAATTATTTGGTTAATATTTTTAGCGCTAAAAGGGCATTTTTAAGGTAATGCTTTCTAATAATTATGCTTGAGATTTGTTCATTTCACATTTTTGGTTTTGCATCCACCCTTTGGGGTTATTTGGTTGTGAAAAGTTTCCCGAACAAACTAATTAATGCATTTAGTTCAAATAGATCAGACTTTCCAGTACTTATGTTAATTATTTGAAGTTAAGTGTTCATTTTATCAAAAATTAAATGCTAATATAAATGTTGTATTTGATTTGTTCATATTTCAAATGTTACTTTAAAAGATATATTTAGACACAAGTGGTGGAAAAAAATGTTTATAAATTTTCCATGATCAATCCAAATTTTGGCTGAAAATTCATTCTTGTTAAAAGTTTTAATGTTTTGGATTTAATTTTTCTGTTTTTATAGTTGAAAGAGGACATTTTATCTGAGAAAGGGGTTATTTACTTGTTGAAATCTTGTCTTTGTATGGTTTCATTGAATCACGGTGGCGGTATGTCCAACGTCAATCATCTTCATTAGCTGAAATCTATTACAATGTTTCAACTGTGAACATTTTTACCATTACACGTGATTGTAACTGATGTTATTATCTAATGTTTGCAAATCTGATCCACATACAGTGTATTAATGCTTCTACTAGATGTTTATGTGATGTGTTTTCATTCAGAACAATTCAGAGGAGTTTGACAAATCGCTTGAACGTTAAAATACAACGGAAGGTTGTGTCTCTATGGAAACAGCAGGTGGAAGAGAGGCTCAATTTGCGCCGTGCTCAAACATTTTGGTCTAATACTTGTGCCAGGTAGCTAACATGTTGATATGCTAACATTTACCTATTTATCTTTTGTTTTTTGTGCATGCTGATTGATTGGCTTTTGAGTTGAAAAATTAACACTTGTTTAAGGTAACAACGAAATAACATTGTTTTATGGTTTAAAAAAGTAAATTAAATGGGAAATTGATGGTAGTTTGTAGAATTAATCTGTTAAAAAGAATTAATCAACATTAAATATCTTGTTTGAAGAATTTTGAATGGCTTGTTCATGTCATGTGACCGCCTTATAGGAAATCAGTTGTACAGTGGAAGAAAGTTTGCCACAAGAGGGCGCTACTTAGGCTGCTAAATAACACAGAGCCAATCAGACAACAGAATCTACTCAAACGTAAGATTACAATCATTTATAGAAACACTTGCACTATATTTGTGCTTTTGCACCTTCGGCTTTGAAGAGTGCTATTCTATGGTGTGTTCCAAAGTATGAAATGCAGTACACTTACTGGTAACCATTATTGTAGAAAACAGTAATGCTAAATCATTATTATGTCAAATAGTGCAATAGCTGTAGCATTAAAGATGGGCTGAAATATATGATATTAGGAATGTTCCAAAAGTGGTGGAGTATAAAGGAGAGGATCGAGAGTGAGAATCAGGAGGTGGAGCAGATGCGGGGAATACTGGAGAGATCCCAGCTAGAGAGACGCTTCAGTCACTGGAAAGCAGAGATGTTACTACGGTTACGGATCAGACCACTGGTCCAGCGTAGGCAGACAGGACTACTCACAGAGTGAGTCATTTATACACTTCTAGTCAAAACCTCCACTCTGAAATTGAAGAATCACAAAGATGGCTAACTCGTTTGCTTTCTTGATTTTCTAGGTCATTTAAAGCTTGGTATTCTTTGGTGCAGCAGAAGAAAGAATGTAGAAATAATAATTCACTCTTCTTGAAATCCAAACTTAGAAAGTGTTTTAGTATTTGGAGGTGAGTGCACATTGCTGATGCATATGCTAATTTTATTTGACAGTAGAATGTTTTATACTTATTAAATATTTTGACATACATGTATATTTTCAGGCATCAGTTTTTGATACAAGCTGTTGAGAAAGATTTAAAAAAGAAGGTAGAGACAGGTTTTGTGAGGAGATGTTTGTCAGGATGGAGAGAAGTGATAAGGAGAAAGAAAGAGGCACAGCAGTTCCACAACACACAGCTGATGAAGCAGACATTTGTAGAATGGCACTACAAGGCCATCAAAAAGATGAAAGAGAGGCTGGCTACAAAAGAAGAGCAGGTATGAAAATAATTATTATGAATTTATGATTGAGTAATTCTAAGCTTTCTGATTGGCTGTAATCCAACAAACTACAGAAGATGGAATGTTGTGTTCACCTCACATGTTTTGTTTTGTTTGTTTGTTTTACATCCCTTAGAGGATTTTTCATATTGAGACATCACCAGCTATAGGTGAACTACCACGAATTTAGACCTATGCTTAGCACTCAGGACTATAGGCAGTGGGGTTTTTTTAAGAGAAGAGAGGATAAGCATATTTCCCATGAATAAAAATCATGTCCCACTTTTGTGGAACCTTTCCGGATTTTTCCCCTCTAATACATGTAGCATTATGGTGCCACAGTAGATGATCAAAAGCTTCAAAAAAAGTATATCAAGAATCCAGATCTCTGGATGCGCTCCATGAAGTATAAGGGTGTGAAGCATCACAGTTCATTCCCCCATGTATTTTCAAATTCATTTATAAAATGAATAATAGTTTTAAATGCTTTGCTTTATTACAGGAGTACAACAATTTCTTGCTCAAATCCTACTTCACTCTGTGGTGCACTAATGCCCAACAGCAAAAGCGATATGAGCAGAATGCTTTAGACAATGCTGAGGAGAGCCGAAAGAATCTACGAATGGAATCCTCCTTCAGATTCTGGAGGCACCACCTGAGGGCCACACTTGTTGCAAGGTAGACCTACTGCAATATTATCAAATTATTCTTTTATTCTATGCCCTGTTTCAACATCATTCTAGTTTTTTGCATTTTGCCTTTTACATGCCAAATGATATTCATGACTCTTAATTGTCTCATAATGCATTTTTCTTCGTAACACATTGGTAGTGGAATTTCCAACTTTATTCAAGAAATTTATAGGATAAACCAAAGCAGAAGAAAAGAAAAATAGAATCGCTCCATATTACTTAAATAGGAGAAAATATCATAATGTGTGAATCATGTTCTTGGTACCTGTTTACTTCCAGAGAGCATCAGAAGATGTTACAGCGCAAGTTAATGGTTCAGATTGTAGTGGAATGGCGAGATGTAGCAGATCACAGCATGAAGAGAGCAGTTCATGAATTCGCTGTCCGGATTGGACTGCAGACGCCTGAGGATTACTCTGGGGAGACTCTGAGTACTTCAGGAGATTCAGGTTAGTTGATTATCTTAGGCTACAGTGAAACATGATCAGATAAGCATCCCCACAGTTTGTGTGCAATATTTAACGTATTTAAGATTTATTGTAGTCTTAGCTAATGTAGACTTAGGTTTAATCTCAAGTTGGTTCTTCCATCATGAATAATGATGGAGTACTAGTGAATTTCACATTTAAGCACAACTGTTAAGAAGAAGGTATTTATCCCCCTGGAAAGCTAAGCTATCCTCATTTTCATCAAAATGGTTTAGGTCAAAGTTCATTATATGTCTTACAAATTAAATAGCAGTAAAGCAAAATAATGCCTCTTTTGCAGAATTTTAATGTCAACAACATATAATGGTTTAGCAAATTTATGAAAAATCTTTAAAAATGGGCACTTCTGAAAAATTTTCCCCATCTATTGTCCTAGCTCATTTTATATATTGTGAGCGATTTATGTGCTCTATATTTTTTCAGACTATTGTCATTTGAAAATGTGTGTCTTGTGCTAGTTTTAAAAAAAAAAAGTGGGAAAATCTACCTGCTGATGACAACATAGATGATGTCCTTGAGATTCAGTTATACAACAATGTGCAGTTACTTCTTACTGTGAAATAGCACTTGTTTTCCTTTCCTTGAACTTTTAGAAAATAAAGTGAAAATCAGGGCCAATAAGACTAAAAGGGTACCTGCTTCTTGGCAATCTTGCTTTAAAGTTATATTTCCTGTGGTTAGTAAAACAAGATTGAGAAATAAGGACATACATGTAACAAATTAAGCTTATGACAAAACATAATTTACTGTCCCCAGTTCCCACTGTGAATATGTTTACTATAAATACTAATATCTTTACAAATAAAAAAACATGTTATATGCCCATCCCCTGATGGGCCATATTATAATCCTATCTGTTCATGTGTGAACTGTTTCATGCCTGGGTCTAAATCCCTCACACTGTGAGACCCAGGACTGTCATACTTGATCAGTCATTGGATCATGAAAATGTGTCATAATCCCAAAAATAGGTCACTGTGACCTTGTTTTAGAATACTTACATCATATCTGAATCATTTTTCACACTGTGAAGCCTAGGACCATCAAATGTGGTTAGATGATGCATCTTGTGGAAGAAGTGTTTTGTGACCCAAAGTAGGTCACTGTGGCCTCATTTTGGAATCTTGTTCAGATCATTTTTCACACTTTGAGGCCTAGGACCATCAAACTTAGTCAATTGATGCATCTTGGGGTGGGGGGGTCATGACCCAAAAGTAGGTCACTGTGTCCTCATTTTGGAATCGTGTGGCTAAGCACATTTGAAATATGTCCAGATTCTATCTTTCACACTGTGAGACTTAGCTCCATCAAACCTAGTTTGCTGATGCCTTTGGAGTATGTAACATCATGTAAATGTAGTTCTACTAGATGGTTTATCATGCACCCTATAGCTAGCAGTGCACTTTATTATACCCCCCGCAACAAGTTGTGGGGGGGGGGGGGGTATACTGGAATCGGGTTGTCCGTCCGTCTGTAGACGCAATGGTTTCCGGGCTTTAAAGCATTATCCTTTCCACCTACCGTCACCATATCATATATATGGACTACCCATGGGATGAAGATGTTCCCTATTGATTTTGGGGTCCAAAGGTCAAGCGCACTGGACATCGAAGTAGCAATATGGTTTCCGGGCTCTAAAGCGTTATCCTTTCCACCTACAGTCACCATATCATACATATGGACTACCCATGGGATGAAGATGTTCCCTATCGATTTTGGGGTCAAAGGTCACGCGCACTGGACATCGAAGTAGCAATATGGTTTCCATTTAAATTCTTTAACGGCTTTTTTCATCGCATGGAGATGCTGTGTTCCTAGATAATCCATTTCTCCCTACAAATGAGAATACCCAAGGTTTGTCATGCCATTTGTTTTATACACTCAGAAAAGAGGTAGTTTATACCTATTACCAACACCCTTTGGGAGATTGGGGTAAGCGGGGGGTATTCTTAGTGAGCATTGCTCACAGTACCTCTTGTTTAATCTGCATATGTATTTCAGTAGTTTATTTGTATATTTTTGTTATTAAAAAAACAGAGACCTCTGAAAGACTGCAACTGTTGACAGATATGATCTTAGCCAGTGAGAACACTAGTGGTATACACAGTCCTGTGGCATCCTCTACACTAGGCACACCCATGAAAAGGTAAGGGAGACCACTCAGACTTCACTCAGGTGTCGACCGTCAGTGTGAATGTTTATAATATTATGACAGAGTAGAGAAACAGGATGGAAAATACTTTTCTTAAAAACAAGAGTGACAGATACTTTTATCAGGATGGAATGTTTAAAAGCATTTGATTTATTAAAAGGAATTGTTGTGCACTAATGGATAGGAAGTGTTTATAATAGTCCTTTTCTTTGAAGTACTTTGGATCAGCCAAGAAAGAAGAGGTAGGTTTTAGGAGCCAGGCATGAGTCTGTTTTTGAAGTGGCTTCGTATGCAGAATCACTTGCATGTTTTGATTCTCTGTCATTTATAGAGGAATTGAGAGTTCCCTCACTTCGTTACACGACCGTTGTTTTACTACTTCCTATTTATAAGTCAGAAGTTTTATCACAGCACACAGGCAGTTTTGACAGATTTTTGCAACTGAAATATATGAAGCAACATTTTCTATCCTGAATAATGGATTTACTGGCTTCTTCCTCTTTCTTCACTACTACAATATTACTTGTGTCTGATTACTAAGGTCACAGATATTATCCAAATAGTTCAGAATGCATGACATTAAGATCAATCTCCATCACTAATAACTCTTTTGTATTTATTGATCACACGCATTGTTCAACTTTTATTTTCCATTGACTGCCATACATCACCACAGATGTGCACTGTTTTGACATTTCCACTCTCATGTAAATGTTTCCCTGAATTTGCATACATTCAATGATGCTGTATGTGGGGACATTTTTGCCCCTGCTTCATTTTAGTTCATTTCACTTTTATTCTGAATGGATGAATTCAAATCGGAGCCAAATCAAATTTGCTCGATATCCTTAAATAAAATAAAAATTCAAATGAGATGAAAAAGTTTTTCAATGCATCGAGGCAAAAATATCTCCGGTGTTCTGTATTTTATGTAAAAAGAATCAAAGATACATTCAAACCACTATCTGTGAATTATCATGCTTAGACATTCTGGTGTGTTTCTGTATAAATTAAATGACTGTGTGATGGGGGGGTCTAAGGAATGAAACCATGCTCATTTCAATATTGCAGAACTGATTCCGAAATCCTATAATGGTACACATTCTGTTAAGGCTTGAGTTTTATAACCATCATTTTCTCTGTCAGAATGTTTAACATGAAACACAAGAAATGTGTATAAGAAGGTATTATATTGTAGACCTAAGAGACTTATTTTTGCAAAAGAAAATGCAAGACATAACAAATGAATGCACAAAAATTCAGATCTCAGGATGTTATCTGTTGCTAATGTTGTTTATTATTCAGTACAATATCAATCACAGATAAAATTTTCTCATGTATGAATTGAGAATACTGATCTCGCTAAAATAAAGTCTCGCGAACTATTCAGGATCTATAGTGAATTGGCCAGGCTGTAATCTACTGTAACTTACAGGTCAATACTTGTTCTTGTAGACTGTTCTCTCCAACCCTGAGTAGGGTCAGCCTGGACTTGGACAGATCCATTCCAGAGATGGACTACAAACCATCCCTTGCCAATACCAGTTTCATTGATGCCAGGTTCGAGATGGAACAGGCTGTCAAGACAGAAAGAATGAAAGTCAGTCACTGATTGTGCACATTATAGTAATTAAGGCAACCCAAAAGATTTTTACATGATAAATGATAGGATTAATTATATGATAAAGATTTGTCATACTATTCTGTTGATATACGGCCTAGATCAGCTTCAGTACTAATTTGAAAAGGTTAAAAATTGAAATTCCCGCAATCTATAGAGGCTGCCATGATGTGGAACTCTTTTGTATTCAAGACCACAAAAATCAATAATTTTGACGTCACACCGTCTGTTTCGGTTTTGATGAGATTCTTAGATCATCAAAGATGTGCATGTGGTAGATCTTCTTGCAAATAAATAGGTTGATGCTTTCCTGTCAAGTAGTTAATTACACTAATGCGAAGGGGAGATGTGAAAAAAGTTTTTTTGTCGAAATTCCCGACCCAACAAGTCATTTGAAAAGAAAAGACTATGTAAACTGTGGATCCATCATTTGTGTAATGACAAGTTGAGGTTCGAGACATTTGTATGAAGAAACGTTTACTGTCTGCCTGGTCTGCGGCTCGACTGAATGTCTTCTTTTCTCAATTTCTTCTTGCGATAGAACATGCTCAAATCTACAGCTGAAAACTTAACTGAAATAAACCGGAACAGACGGTGTGACGTCATAAATTAAACATCAATGGCCGCTCTCTTAGTGGCGGGTAATTTAAAATACATGATAGATCAATATTGATTTAATTGTTAAGCAAGGATTTTTGTTGTTAAAGACTGTCATTTACGATATCAGCAAGTAATACTTTATTCCTAAAAGCAACAATGTGGTTAGAGTTGCCTTTCCCTTTAAAGCATGCAATGTTAGGCACTGGCTGTGTGCTGTTTCATTTGGAAATATTGTGTTAATGTGTATCGATTGACAAATCTGTTTCTGTAAATATTTCAAATTCATTACAGATTGAAATTAATCTTTGACATTAATATGAACCTAAGGATAATGATATCTGCATTTAGCCTTTTCCATAATGTATTAAGTGCAGTGTGTTTTTTGTTTTGCAGACCTTGGTGACTACAGCAGTGAAGAGAATTCAGTTCTGGCCACTCAGTATTATGTTTGATCATTGGTGGGAGTATACTGTCCACCAGAAGGAGCTGCGATCACTTTGTACACAGGCCAATGAGATTGTGGTGAGGCAGAGGTTAAAGTTCACCTTCAGAGTGTGGAAGACACTGTACCAGAGAGAAACTCAAGCCAGACATTTCAGGGTAAATAAGAGATAAACAAACATGTGCACTCTGTTACAGCAGCTGGTTTTTGTAATCTGCATTTTGATTGGCTATACATGTTTTGATGCATTTTCATTTAGTCCGTAAGAAAACAGCTTAATTAAGGGAAATATCTTAACTTAGTAAATTACGATGATTTATAAATGTAACAGAAATTAAAAAATTTAATAAGACAGATATTTATCATACATTAATAAATAAGCTATATTTCAAAATAAATTATTTGATTAAGAATGCTGATTAAAGCATCTGAAACACAGGAAGATATTCTTCCTATTGTATTAATTTTTCACATCTAATGTAAATTACTCACACAAGCAAACAAACCATGTTTACAGTAGTTGCTTCTTCCAAATTGTTATACTGCAGGTTTCAAATAGCATCCTTGATATACATATGTATCAAACAATATTTACAGGAGGAGTGTCTGAAAAGACGTGTCTTTGAAGCGCTACAGGAGAACAAAAAAATAATGAAGCACAAGAAAAAGTTGTCTGCCCTTGCCCATGGATATCATTCATTGACAGTATTCAGAAAAATATTCCCTGTGTGGTTTGAAAAGGTAAATTAAGTAAATGTACAAGACATTTATACTGATGTGTATGATGGTTGGAACATTGCTTCAGCGGAGACTCTATTGAATCTTGTTTCAGGCTCAGGAAATGAGGCATACTCGCAGTGTGGTCCATATATGGAACTCTAGGACAGAACAGGAGCAGGAGTTATATCCCTTGGAGGATGTGCTTCGTAACAGACTCACCATGAAGACCCTCAGGAAATGCTTCGCTGTATGGCAGCTGAAATTTCTGCAGATTGACAAACTGAGAAAAACATATTATAAAATCATACAACAAAGGTTAGTTATGTCAATAGAATTTCGTGTCTAAAAGGTATTAAAGTTCTGTTCATGATTATTTGTAAAAGCATGGCGTCTGCTAGAATCACCTCATGTATGTCTCTTTGTTCATCTCTGTAGATGCAAGGTTAAGGACATAAGGAGTAACAGTAGATAGTATTCTGTTCTGTTACAGAATACTGATGTCTTTCATGAAATGGGTTAGTTTGGATAGAAGTTAACTATTGAATCAGTTTCATATGCTGCAGTAAATTGTCAACATTTAGGCTCTGCTGACACGGTCGGCTGCACAAGGTCTCTCTCTGACCAGGGATTTGCAGATACTCATCTCTGTGGGTGTTTTGTTTAATGCCCCCTCAGATTCAGCATTTGACCTATAGCTTTGGCTTCAGTAACTCTTTTTCAAAGACTGATTTGGGATTGTGGTAGTGTCATGATAGGAGGTCATACACACAATGAAAGTGACAGTGTAACAACCTTGTCTTGATCATAACTGCTGGGGGTATTAGTTCCATTTTCACAGCTTTCTAGTTTATTCCACTATGATAAGATAAGATAAGTTTATTCCAATTTTAGGCCCAGAGGGCATAACAGCAAGACAGCTTATGAATAAGGAAATTTCAACAAAAAAAAAAAAAGTTTACAACATTAACTACAAATTACATGAACTGCAAACTACATGTGGATGGGCATGTGGGGGAAATGAGTACATACATATATGAATTGCAAATCAGGTGTATACACAAGTAAATGGACAATATCAGTATTATACCAACATATGGATAATAAACTATAATGATTTTTGCAGTTTTAAAGCATCAACTCTTTTTCTGAAAGTTTTAACTAAATATTCACTCAATTTGACAATTACTGGTTTGTCTTCATTAATCATCAACGAAGTAAATTTGTCCACTATGTATTCCATTAATTAAAATTTCATCCATTGAATACAGGTACTTTGAAATTTGGAGAGAATGGGCTCAAAGAAAAGCTCAGTTACGAAAGGACAGCCAGGCTTTTAGTAACCACAGAATACAGTCCTGGGTAAGCATGCAGAGTTGTTATATCCTACTATTAAGCAATCCAGATGTTGATGTCTTGATGTAGGCAGATATTGTAAACCAATCATCCCTAAAGAAGAATGAGCGTACCATCCCTGTAAACTGTTGAAAATGAAAAACATTTTGTACTGTCCTGTTTATGATAAACTTCAATAGGAATATTATGACATCTTTAAAAATGATGACTTGTGATGTAGTATTACGTAATATTATTAAAGTAATTGATTACCCATGTGGTTACAGTACCTCAAAATATTTATGTAACTACATGGATTTCAATACATGTAGGTGCTCTATGCACAGAAAACAAATTTATGGACTTTGAGGGATTGGATGACTATATCTTGCATGCTGTAGTTATAATTAAAGCAATATTAGCTCTATAAATCTGAAAAGTTTATTTTGTTGTAAAAACGTGCTTTTATGATAGTTTTGCATATAACTTTAACTAAAATCATTGATAAAATTAAAACTTTAGGTAAAGATTTTATCAAAATAAAGATTTTGGTTTTATTGAATATATATAGTATATATAAATCATTTTTTGTATGGAAAGACAGTGATGTAAACATGCTTCATTCAGAGCCTCTGGATAGGTTTTCTAACAAAAATGTCATAACAAAAATTTATATACTTTTTTTTTTTTTTTCTGTCATTGAAATAGTATGTCACAATCTTACAACAATGATTACATGATGAGTACCATTAATTACCATAAATTTTCGACACCAAAATGAGAGCTTAAACATGCTTCAAGTTTTCTGCTGCTTGTAATTTGGCTTATCTGGACTGTATGTCAACATGTTGATGTCAATCAATTGAATTGTACTGAAACATGGAGCAGGTGTGGAGATCAATTGAAAAGCATACTAATGTGCAGTATGAAAATTCATGTGCTTATCCATTGCTATAGAAAAATAATCATGTAATGCTTAGAATTGGATATACATGTACATGTATATGTTACATTCATATGGAAGGTTTAAAAGATTCCTTATAAATCCATGCTTATGAGTCAATCAGCCACAGAATAGTCACAGCTTCTCTCTTGAGTGTAATTTGTCAGATTTGCGTTGTGATGTCTTTGTGATTGGTCAGATTTTCATTGTGATGTCAGTGTGATTGGTCAGATTTTCATAGTGATGACAGTGTGATTGGTCTGATTTTCATTGTAATGTCAGTGTGATTGGTCAGATTTTCATTGTGGTGTCAGTGTGATTGGTCAGATTTGCATTGTAATGTCTGTGATTGGTCAGATTTTCATTGTGATGTCAGTGTGATTGGTCAGATTTTCATAGTGATGACAGTGTGATTGGTCTGATTTTCATTGTAATGTCAGTGTGATTGGTCAGATTTTCATTGTGGTGTCAGTGTGATTGGTCAGGTTTGCATTGTAATGTCTGTGATTGGTCAGATTTTCATTGTGATGTCAGTGTGATTGGTCAGATTTGCATTGTAATGTCTGTGATTGGTCAGATTTTCATTGTGATGTCAGTGTGATTGGTCAGATTTGCATTGTAATATCAGTGTGATTGGTCAGATTTGCATTGTAATGTCAGTGTGATTGGTCAGATTTTCATTGTGATGTCAGTGTGATTGGTCAGATTTGCATTGTAATATCAGTGTGATTGGTCAGATTTTCATTGTGATGTCAGTGTGATTGGTCAGATTTGCATTGTAATGTCAGTGTGATTGGTCAGATTTTCATTGTGATGTCAGTGTGATTGGTCAGATTTTCATTGTGATGTCAGTGTGATTGGTCAGATTTTCATAGTGATATCAGTGTGATAGTTCAGATTTTCATTGTGATGTCAGTGTGATTGGTCAGATTTTCATTGTGATGTCAGTGTGATTGGTCAGATTTTCATTGTGATGTCAGTGTGATTGGTCAGATTTGCATTGTAATGTCAGTGTGATTGGTCAGATTTTCATTGTGATGTCAGTGTGATTGGTCAGATTTTCATTGTGATGTCAGTGTGATTGGTCAGATTTGCATTGTAATGTCAGTGTGATTGGTCAGATTTTCATTGTGATGTCAGTGTGATTGGTCAGATTTTCATAGTGATGTCAGTGTGATAGTTCAGATTTTCATTGTGATGTCAGTGTGATTGGTCAGATTTTCATAGTGATGTCAGTGTGATTGGTGCTTGACACTGTGACATCATACTGATTTGATTGCCTTATAACATCATTGAAACATTGAGGATTTAAGAAGAGAATGGTGGGATATAAATATACATGTACATATATGTTGAACATAACATACAAAATGTACATGTATTGTTTGAATTTTTTATAGGCCTTCCATAGCTGGCTTCTTCGTCAACAGCAAATGGTTGTCTTAGAACAAAAGATCAAAGACACACAAACACAGAACATGAAGCAGCTGATACAAAGCTGGCATCACTGGGCATCAGGTACAAGTGTGGCCATTACAGGAAATATACTGTAAGAGTGGTTATTGATGCATGGGGGAAATTTACACTAATTACACGATCACGTAATAAGTACATCAACTTCCCCCACACGTATAGTACTGTTATAAATATTTGACATAATATAGACCATATTTAGTTACCGCATATTTTTCCCCCTCGCGTAATGTTGGACTTGGGGGAAAACGCATACTTCACCCTTAGCGTAAATAAGCACTTTTACGGTATGTAATTGTAACGTAGGTCTGGTGACTGTATGTTCACTTATCACTTCTGTTAAATGTAGCTCAATATTGCAGGAAGATTTAGTGTAATCACAAGCAAATCATATAAGTATATTTCAGTATGATAATTTAAAAACTTATTTTTGCTCGGAGCTTAAGATAGTGTACCAAACCTGCCAAAATATGAACTCTGCTAAAGATACACATACAGGTGATGCAGATTTTACATTTTTTTGGGACGGATCCAACATATCAATGATTAAATCCATTTATAGCTTTTAATTATTAGAATTGTATACTTTCATTATCTTTTTTTGTGATATAAAACAGAAAACAAGAAGAGAAGGTTGGCACATCTACTGGTGATGCAGACTTCTCAGAGAAACCTTGTGGCCAGGACATTTACAACCTGGAGAATTCAGACAGAGAAATGTCAGCAGATAGCCATATGGTGTCAGAAGCGGCAGATGATCAGGTAAGAAATGAGGACTGGGGAGCTGTGTTGTTTCATTTTGTGAACATTACAAATTTCAGATGTGTTGTTTAAGAAATGAGAGCTGCGGAGCTGTGTTGTTTCATTTTGTGAACATTACAAAATTCAGATGTGTTGTTTGTTAAGAAATGGGAGCTGCAGAGCCGTGTTGTTTCATTTTATGAATCTAACAACATTCAAATGTGTTGTTTGTTTGCAGAGTCCTCAGAGAATGGCAAGAAGTTACAGTATGGAAGAAAGAGATGAAACGAAAGGCTCTGGCATTCCAAGTCAAGTCTTACACCAAACAGGTTTGTTACTAAGTAATATTAGATAGCAGGGACATACACCAAACAGGTCTTTATCCCCATACAATTCATTGCGAGAGGGGATTATGGTAACGGTTCGTATGGGCGTGTGTGTGTGTGTGTGAAACGCAGAGCTTGTTGACACTCTTAGACACTGCATTTTTTGCTCAATTGATATGATACTTCAGATATAGTGTTGTTATCAACAGAAGAAAAACATTCATGTTGGAGTTAAAAGGAAATGAATTAAAAAAAGCCACCTATTTTGCTTGATTGATTTGATACTTCACATATATCTTTATTATCAAGAAAGGAAGAACCATATTGATTTAGGGGTCAAGAGATCTAAGGTCAAGGTCACTTGATAGAAAAACCCTACTTTGTAAGGGGGTGCTCTGCCTAGTGTAGCTCTTGTTTATTTTGTGATAATACTAAGTCACGTTAGCTTTGGTAGAGCATTTGCTTCATGACCAGGAGGTTGCGAGTTCGAGCCCCGTTCATGTGATGTCCGCATCAAACCTCAGAAGTAAACATAGGTAGTGATTGCTCTTTTGCCAAATGCTCAGCATTTATAAGTGAGTCCAGGGTCTTTTGAATACGACCTTAAAAAGGGAGGTCCTGTAAGGTTTTGCATGCCCGATTTGCATTGCAGATGAAACTCAAATTTAAAAACACCCTTTTGACAGAGTTGGATCTAAATATGGCTTTCTGATTGAAGATGGATCAGTTAAAAAATATTTGATTTAATAAAAAGATCATTTTTATACGCGATAGGACGTATTATGTTATGGCGCTGTCCATCCGTATGTCTGTCTGGCTGTCCGAGGTAATGTTTTTAGGACTTTTCCTCATAACAAATGCATGTACAGCTTTTAAATTTGGTCACATCTCCCTCGAGAAGCTTAAGAATGAGTTTGCTTTTCAGCTGGATTGGTGCTCCGTGACCTACTTTAAGGCTAAAAGTAGGTCAAACAGTTTTCCGGACTTTTTTTCATTACTGATAAGATATTGCCCTGAAAATTAGTCACAAGCTTCCTCTCGGAGGAATATATGTTGTTCAGTTTGCATTGCCCCCCCCCCCCCCCCCCCCCCGAGAAATACATAATCAGTTCACATTTCAACTTGATTGGTGCACCGTGATCTAATTTAGGAGTAAAAGTAGGTCCAAAAGTTTTCTGGACTACTCATCACGAATACAGATATTGCAAGCTCCCTCTCTGAGAAATACATAATCAGTCCATGTCAGATAGATTGGTGCACCATGACCTACTTTAAGATTTTTCTATTCAGAATGTGTGCTCACAGATTGAATTTCGCTGTTCGCCGGGCGTATATTGTACTGTTTGCGGTACTCTTGTTGGACACTGCTACATTACACTGAAAGCTCAATTAACTCAAATTTTAATTTAATTACTAGTTAATATGACCCAGCTTTATACAATTTTGGTTTTAAGATAATAAATATAAACCTGATAGTTTAAAAGATGGAAATGATACATTGAGTAGAGAAATTAATTATTTAAAGAGCTAGCAGAAGTAACAACCTGCTACAGATAGGTTAAAATTAATGAAAATCAGAATATAGAATAAATGCTGCATAGAATTTTAGCCTCAGAATAAAAAATAATTAATTTTTCTAAGCTTAAAGTGTTTCATGGTGTTAAAAGTGATTTTGTTAATTAACTATTTACTATAAAGAAGTGTCAGTGACACAGAAAAATATTTGTCAATGAATAATAGATGTTCATGTAAAATATTTGTGAACGTTTTTAAAATGTTATTTTGATAATCATTATAGATTAGATGTATTTTGATATATTTTTTGTTTTATAGGTGATAAGAATATTCTCTTTTGATATATTCTTTGTTTTGTACATGTAGGTGGTAAGAATTTTCTATTTTTGATATATTCTTTGTTTTGTAGGTGATAAGAATTTTCTATTTTTGATATATTCTTTGTTTTGTAGGTGATAAGAATATTTAAGGTCTGGCACTCTCAGTACTTAGAGCGTGTAGAACAGCATGAGGAGCACGAGGCATACATCAGGAGGTGTGTGGTGCATTATGGCAGGCATTGGATGAGGCAGGCGCAGAAGGCAAGGGGTAGACGGCTTCTCCAGGTGTTCAGGAATAGACAGGTAAAAATATTATTCATTGGAAACGAAAATTAGGTATTATGTTTTCAACTCTTTTGTAAAATACTCTACACTAATATTCTTTTTGTCCACTAAAACTTAAAAATACATTTCCATTATTTCACTGATAATTTGATTCCTCAGCTATACTAATTTTTTGCTCCCAGGAGCTAATTTGTGCACTTTGTGACCTCGCTCGGACAATGCACTATGCATAATGTTATGTCACTTTTGGCTGATAATAATGAATGCAACAAATATGTGCAAGGGATTAAACACATCAATATTATTAATTAGATATTTTTGCATCTTAAACAAAGTTATTAACTTGTGAAATACTTGTTTGTAATTATCTGCCCTTTAGTACATCGCTTAGCAACCTTCAATCATTACCGGAATCAAAGGTGGGGGGAAAATGATGAAAATTGATGAGGCCGATGCTTCGTTTCCAAAGTTTTAAAAGCAACTGAACAGTACATATTGTAAAATTTGTGCTTTTTAACATGCATTATACATTTAATTTGAATGGGAGACAATTTTTGTTGTTTTTAGCAGACACAAAGATATGCTGATATGAGCTATATTATTGGTTTAACTCGAAGATAAAATCCTGGTTACAGAAGAAATGATTGTAATATTTTATTGCAGGTTGCATCCTGTTTTGATAAGTGGAAATATATGTATGAAAGAAATCTAGAGAGAGAGAATCAATTGAACAAGTGCCTTGTACGTAGAAACAGAAGGATTCTGGGAACTTTCCTGGACAACTGGAAGATCAAGCTACTGTCCAACCAGGCAACAAGACATTTCAATGTCAAACTGTTAGGGACATTTTTCAGTGAATGGCATGTCTTTGCATCAGGTATGTATGTCTTTGGCATTTTCATCCACCCTCCTTTGACATTTGCTCTAAGGCTTTGTAAAATATTTATAAGAATCTCTATATTGGGTAGTAATTATTCTGATCTATGGACAGAGTCTAAGCAGAGGAGGGTGAACTGTGCTGTGTACCAGAGAGCCTTAGAGCAGCGTACGGTCAAATCCTACTTCAAATATTGGAACAGTCTGACACAGGTTCAGAACGACATCAAGAAACACTGTGATCTGAAACTACAAATCAGGTATAGTGCCCATTGTGATTCATAACTCCCAATCAGGTAGAGTGTGATTCATAACTCCAAATCAGGTAGAGTGTGATTCATAACTCCAAATCAGGTAGAGTGTGATTCATAACTCCAAATCAGGTAGAGTGTGATTCATAACTCCAAATCAGGTAGAGTGCCCATTGTGATTCTTAACTCCCAATCAGGGAGAGTTCCCATTGTGATTCACAACACCAAAAGTTTACAGTTACTCTGTTGATTGGAGATCATTGTGTTGAGGGAATAAGTAGGGAAAGGTTGAGGTTGTGTAAGTTCCTATGACATCTCCAAATGATTACAGGGTGCTGAGAGAGTGGCATATATATGCACACCGACGTCATCAACTGGCTACTCTAGGGTCCTTGCTGACAAAACACGTACAGACAAACACATTGAAGAGAGCGTGGTACACCATTAAAGTACAAGCTGATTATTGCCAGAATCTGAATGAAACTGCAAGCAAGGTTAGAATTTATTTTTACCGTCACATTCTTCTACCCTGAAAGACAGTGTTTTTATTTTGTGGTCAAAATTGTAAATACAGTGGAGCCTCGTTAATCCGGACACTTTGGTTCCCAGCAAAATCGTTCGGATAATTGAATTGCATATTTTCTATCTTTACATAAGTAACCAATATATGCCTACTTTATTGATGCATAGTGAATTAAACACATTCTATCATTGGATTTGACCATTTGCATTAGTAAATAAATTATGATGATGTTAACATTTACATGTATTTCAAAGCACTAAAATTTAATGTACGTGTTCAGTGTATTTGCCTGTGCTTACATTGTACATATATATGAGCCCTACAAATAAATATACAAAACTGTGTACCGTATGCACTAAAACAAATAATGAAGCACTTTATGTAACTATAAGTAAATGAATCATTAGTAACTAACATAATCATTTACACTTCAAACATTTCATCACACTTTTACTTCTTAAAGAGGCCGGTAATTTCCATCTGTCACGATTCACGGGTTCGGCGGTCTTTTAAAACAATCTTCATCGTCCAAAGTTGATATCAGAATTTCGTGATTATCATGTCAGTTGACAACATTCTTTAACCAAAATTCCATCTGCCAGAGTTTATATTTCTTATTCTATAATTATCCAAGACAATATCGGGAGAACAAAAATCATTTAAGCTCGTAATATCAAGACCTACTACTGCTTTGATCTAGCCACACGCACCTATTATTGTCATGATGCGATAATAACGGAACAAAACTCGGGTGAAACTAACATTACGGGTACATACATGTACAAAATTTAATTGTCATTTTCCTTAAAATGGTAATTTTCTCACTTCTACCCAGAGTTTAAAAATTCGAAAGCAATAAAGCTCTACAACATCGTAACAAAAATCAATCGTACACAGGTACATTCTACATGCGTGACATTCTGAACGTTAAAAACTTACTACATATACATGTGCATGAACATACATGTATATTTCAAGCCAATCAACAGTATAGAATCCAGAATCTAGAAGTATAATCTACACTCTTTAGATTTGAATAAGCCGATAATCAATTTACGAATCAGTACAATTGATATGTGTAGCACACGTAGCAGTTAACAAAATTATCATTACGGCATGATGTTTAATTTATTAATACTATTAGGCTATTGATCAAGACTATAAAATGATATGCTACAGATTTATATACAAATTTCAACACTACACGCAATAAAGATCTTATGTGCGAAAATTGGCAATACAATGTCTCGATCGGCACGTGCTATCTAATTGACATATCATCACACACCACCTAATTATAGGGAGGTGTTGACAGGGTACAGGTAATCGCTTCAATTATGACAGTTTGGCTTGTTTTCTTTATAATTTACGCCTTGCTAAAATTGTCCGACACAGACCTTCCCTAAACAAAATTAACGTCCGGATTAACGGTACAATTTTCAATGCATTATAACGTTTTGTAGTAAAAAGTGACCATCCAGACCGCAAAGTTCCGGATTAGTGATGCAAAATAACGTATAAAAATTCCGTTCCCTAGAAAAATCGTCCGGAAGGGGAAGCGTCCGGATTACCGAGGCTCCACTGTATTATCATTTTTGATGCTCATGGTTTTGTACTTAGTATATTCATATACTTATTTTAACCCAAAATACCCTGTTTCCAAAATGGATATACAAGTTTCATATGCTGTATGCAGGGAAATATTTTCCCCCATTTTGTTTTTCCGCATACTGTCACTGGGCGAATTTAAGACTAGGCAAAACTGTTATCTCTCTTTTAACACAACTGTGTCTGGGCAAATTTGAAATGGGGCAAAACTATCTGCCAGTGTAGAAAGGCAAAAATAACATGGGTTGAAAATAATCCTGTATATAAAATATAACAACTTAATTAATATAACTTGATTACATTGTACACAAGCTGAAGTCAGATACTGCAACATTCATGTATTTCAAAGTCTTCAAAACAGCATTTCAACATCACAGTATTTGATGTAGGCATTATGAGGTGCCTCTGAGAAGTTCAAATTGACTCTGGGTTGTAGGTGCTTATGGAGAAGAATAGGCAGTGTATGAGGCAGGCTTTGTCCATATGGTGGGAGAGACTGAATCGTATCGTCGCAGGTCGCTGCTATCATCATCTCCTGGCCAGAAGAACAGTGAGACAGTGGAGATTGTTTGTAGAGAAGAAGAAAGAGGAGCGAGAGATAGAGAGACTGAAGAACGAGGCAGCCACCAGACACCACAACAAGCATGTCTGGTAAGGAGGAAGGAAAAATACTGTATTAAAGCCATTTATCAAATTTTCCAGTGACATGTTAAATTCATACAAGTATGTCATTTTTTTTCTGTCAAACAGTAAACTGGCCTTTAGAGCCCTACACAACGAGGTCAAGGTCAAACATCAACTGCAAAGACACAAGCTGAGGTTGCAAAAGAAATATGGTGGGATATGGAAACATCGAGTTGACTTAATGTATACTGCTAAATGTGTGGTAAGTATTTCTGTGAGTTGACTTAATGTATACTGCTAAATGTGTGGTAAGTATTTCTGTGAGTTGACTTAATGTATACTGCTAAATGTGTGGTAAGTATTTCTGTGAGTTGACTTAATGTATACTGCTAAATGTGTGGTAAGTATTTCTGTGAGTTGACTTAATGTATACTGCTAAATGTGTGGTAAGTATTTCTGGGTCACTAAAGTGCTCCTCTTTCACTGAAATGATTTAAAAGTCTGAATATGACTTATTCAAGTCACACTCGAGTGCCAAATTTCCACAGAGTGCTGTGGATTGTGATTAACATTCAAAATGTTAGCAATTTTTCACTTGTAATGATATCTAACATGCTTATCGAATCGCATGAAATTATAGAGTCACAACCAATAAAGGTAACTTTTTACGATTTGTAGTATGCCATACCAGAGTTGTGGGACTTTGACTTTAAATTAAAAATAGCCAAAATTTTCTTCTTTTGTATAAGTAAATGGTGTGTTTACAATTGAAATGAAAATATGATACTCTAGTCTTATCTAGATGATACAAAGAAGGTACATATGTAAGATTTATATGACCTGGCAGTATGTCATGGACCTCACTTGAGGTCATTTTGCACAAGGTCATGGTATTTTAAAGAATATATAAATTTCATTCACTAGCTGTATGTACTGGTTGTATTAGATTGATTTTATTTACTTATATATATTCAAACCCCTTCATCCTTGATGGACAAGTTCTATATTTTTTGCTTTGTCCATCTGTTCATAATTTAGTATGGACACCATTTCAATAATACATTGTGCATGTATCATGTTAACTGCAAATTTGAATTTCCCAGATAGATGTAGTACAGTTCTACAACTCCAGCATATTCAGAATGGAATGAAAGTTTGCAGTTTCTTACCATCCTGTGTAGATATTCTTTAAAATCCTAGGAACAACCCCCCCCCCCCCCTTCATTTTTATTCTTTTCTATTTATTATATAAAAGGTCATTAATATACTTTCATGGAATGAGAAGTTTCAGGCTCATACTTAATGCGAAGGTAACTGTAAAAGTGTTATTTATGCGTAGGGGAAATTTACACTAATTACCTGGTCACGCAATGAGAGCCTAAATTTCCCCCATGCTTATAGTTATAAATATTTGATATAATATATATCATATTCAGTTACCGCATATTTTCCCCCCCACGCGTAATGTTGGACATGGAAAATCGCGTACTTAACCATCCCCCAAGATAAATAATCACTTTTACGGTATGTTCTTTTGCTATTATGATTTTACTCCTGTTCATTTACACAAGAGTATGATAGGACACAGTTCACTAGCAATATAATTTGGTCCTAATGTTGATGACTATTTAAAACTTATCTAATATGTACCAGAAGTGCTATTAATATAAATCCATCTTTAGGTAAGATAGGTATGTAAAACTACTTTAAATTTTTGCTACAAACTCGTAATTTAATTTATACAGCATCGCGTCAAATATGTATTCCCTACATTTCTTTCAACAGGTAATAAAAAAAATCAGTATTTTTCTCTGCTTTTTGAATGGGGAAGTTTGGGAGCCATGCACAAACCACAATGAAATCAAGATATTTTTTATTAAGTACATGTATGCGAAATAGCTTGTGCAGAGCCCAAGAAAAATAGATTAAGTAATGGAAACAGGAATTCTCATATTCACCTCTGACTGTCTCAACATAAAAGTTACTAAATACATTAAAGGCCTTTTTGTTTGTAATTACAAAAAGAAATATTTGGAGTGATACCACCAGTAATGAAGTATGGTTTTACTGGTCCCTTGCTGCCTAATCAAATTTTAAAGTTTCATTAAAAAAATTATCACAAGTCTTATTTCAATATCTTATATCCACTGTGCATTCACAGGCACTAAAGGTGGGTAAATTAGTAGGAATTACAACACAGTATTGTATCATATTAGACTGCACGGGATTAGATGCATCATATTCTACGGGGGAATTTTATTAACACCTTTTTTCTTTCCATCATAGTTTTCTCCATTGTTGAATTTACTAGACTACTACACTGGGGAACTGATGGTTAATTAACATCTGTCATATAATTTCTCATTACAAAGCCTTATATTTGTTTCTTAAAACATGTGTATCCAGAAACTGGAATGTTTGCTCGCTTTAAGGATAATCATTCTCAAGTATGAAAGTTTGAAGAAAATTTTGGAAATCATAGTTTTATTATCTACATGTACAAAGTAAAATGGTCTATATACTTATTATTGAGTCAGATGGCATATACTTTTACCATTTTGCACTTCAAATTCAATATTTAGCCATTTCAAATATATGCTAGTTTACAATGTAATAACATGATTCTATGTTGCTTTCATACATGTACAATAAAACAAAGTAAAATGATTTAATTCAACAAATCTATTAACCAAAATGTTCATGATACAGTCTATTCCTAAGGAGGACCAGCTGACTGATTCAAGTATATTCAAAGTTGATTTTTTTTTTTCGTAAGTCTGTTTTTGATAAATAATTTCTTGATTTCAATCTTGATCTTTATTTTATTATTCATAAGAAATTAACATCCTTGAGCTGCAAGCATAATTTATGAGTCAATTTTACATGAAGCTTACTTCCATGTTTTCTTAAAGTATATTATATTACATGTACTTGTATGTACTAAATCCTTCTTCAAATTAATTTTTACGTATTAAGTAGATACTAAAATCATTGAGTTTCTATTATCAAGTTAAGAAATTGATATTTCATCCGTGGAGAAATTGCATTTAGAAAACAAAATAAAAAACAAAGAGCACAGAATTTATGTATGATGTTGAATCAAATACTGATAGAGCACATGACTTGCACAAGTTGTAAACCTCAAGAGAATGTTTTTCATCAAACAGCTTTTAGTAGAGTTGTTGCCCTTTAGCCTCTCGACATATTTGTCACACTTGTCTATAAAATAATTTTGATAAATGTACAAGGGTTTCAGAGCAACAAAATACTGATAGATCTCATTGAACATTAAAAGCATCGCAAATAGGCCTCACTAGATATACTGCCCTTGATATTTTTATATGAATTCATGTATTTTTAAATTTTGTTCTAAAGGAAGAAGAAAGACTTCTGTTGCAGTCTTGGAACATATGGAGGATAGCATTTTCTAGACATCGTGCAACAGACAAAGTGACAGCCTATAATGATAGGCAAATACTATCCCAGGTACAAACCATGATGCTTTACACTTATAGACAGTATCATCAAGTTTATGCAATCTTCTTATTATATACCTATGAATATCAGTGGTGTATTGAAGTATATATTTACATTTCAATATTTTGCTATGAAAACCCTTTAGATAATTGTGTTGGTTTTTTCCTGACAATTCACAAAATATAATGACATCACCTTGCAAATGCAACCAATTACCAGTTTGTAACATCAATGTAGGGCCTAGCGTCTATTGTGCTCATATGTAACAGTGTATATTATCACACGAAATTAAAGTTTTCAATGCTTAATTACATTTAATAAAGGAAAAAGTGTTCCTTAGCTGAATTCTTGTTGTGGGTTTTCCAAGCTCATTTCACTTAAATGATTTTAATAATCTAATGCATATTTTAATCTTTGTAGGCATTTTTGGCATGGAAAGAAGTTTGTTTCGAAAGAATTGACAAAGTGAGAAAATCTGTGCAGTTTTATGTACCTTCTTTGGAAGTTCCCACACAGAGACCCTCCCAGCTTCCAACCCCCGTCAACAGGACTCAGGGCAAGGCTTCCAGGAAGTCAACTACACCATTTTAATGAACTCTGCTAATATAAGACTCAAACCAACTGGCTTCTGTGTGAATTTGTTACTTAAATGAAATGTCAAGAGATTTTTGTAATCATATTCTCTTGTGTATAAATGTATCGTGATTGTGCGCTTGTATTCGAGAGTGAAGGTCGCTGCACAATGTTTTAAGCATTCTAGTCAGTATTTAAGCTATTGTGTATCCAATCGTGCATTCCCCTTTCATGATAAAAACAGGGTTTGGTGTATAGTAATCGAACTGTGATACCAGTGTGTGCCAAATATTGATATTTGCGCCATGTTCCTGTTCCCGTTTAGGGATATAAAGGTGCTGTTTATATCGTGGTATAAATATAAAATGCACCTTTGCAGCCATACTTGTCTGTGATAGCTTGAGAATTAATGCAATTTTTTTTCTTCTGGAAACCCACATTGATCTTTTAGTATTTCATTTGTTGCACTCTTATTTATGTTTGTTGGGTATAAATATCATTTTGTATTTGTTTTTATTTGTTTCAATCACAAAAATAAAGTATTTGAAGCAAAGTTTATTCATTTAATATCAAAGAACAGTATACATGCACATTGATGATCTTCAAATTTCTTTAAAAAGATAATTATTTTATTCATGCACCACATAAAGATTTGACGTTTATAAAATACATCAAGGCTACTCAAAATAAGACATGTCATTGTAACAATAAAAGAATGAGTCCACTTAACTCATATTTGGGATCCTTTTCGGACTTTGCCCCAAAATGCAGAAATTTGTTACAAAGTATTGACAGTAAATGTTCAACAGGTGAGAATAGTACAGGACAAGTGAAAAGGTAACCTTTGCCCTGTCTACCTGTATGAATTGAGACGACATTTTTGCCAATCTTAATTACATGGGGCTAACGCAAAGAAAAAAATATATACTACATTCTAAGTTTATATTTTTTTAATTTATATACAGTAGGCAGCTTTGGATATATAGCTTTATATCCTGGACCCTTAAAAATTTAACAGTAATCGGTAAACTTTACATCCTGTAAAGGAATGGGAATAGTAATTATACGTGTAGTACAATATAATATAAATGCTTCAGAAATATGATGATGAAGACAATGATTTTATTTCTTTTACAAAATAAATTTGGGGTGCACGGTTATTTGTTATCAATATTTTAATACAAAGTTATATTATACAGTGAGTTGAATGACCAATCTAAGAACACAAGACAACCATCAACTCACTATGCATAAAGTTATTGTAAATTCATTGTCCTCGGGGTTTTTTTTTTTGGGGGGGGGGGGGTCTGAAAAAACATGAATCATATGCCTCACACTTCATGTTTGCTCTCCAAGAATACAAACTTTCAACTCATAATTTCATAAAAATTACATTTAAGATACAGAATAGTCATATGAGTAAAAGATACATGATTATTTCATAACTCCGTATTATTTCATTTTTTTTTTTAATTACCAGGATGCTTAAGTGCACTCATTCTTTGGTCCAATTTAATGGGAACATAAAACTCAAAACTTTGTCCCAAGACAAGATCCATAAAAATCCAGACCTGGATGATCACTAGGCAACAACATCATTTCTCTGATTTGTCCTTTTCTCTTTGGAAGAAGTAGAAGGATTCCCCCAAAAGAATGTGACAGGGTCTGCGGTCCACAAAATAAGTTCTCTGCTTCCTCCCTCCCACTCCATTGTAGCCAGCCAGTTCCTTCCTAATTGCTGGCCAGTCCACCTGTATGGTAGGGTAATATGAGCTCAGCCACTGCAGATACTTTGGTGTAGGGAAGGGAATCTTGACCCGAACTATGTCCATCAGGTAAGGGTCATCCATTACACAATTCTCTATAGGGATGGATACAGATTTGGACATTTCTGTAATATGCTCATTCTCAATTAGGAGGTAGTCAATATATTTTGCAACCAGACCTTTGTGGTCAATGGATCTCACCTCTGCTGGATTGACCTCGGGGGAGATAGCCATGTAAAATGTATCTTTGTCATCAGGCTTATCATACAAGTCGTGAGGAGTGATGATGTAGTCATCTCTAGGGTTGTAGACAAAGTGCTTGACAATCTCCATGTAGTCTTGGGCAGACTTTCCTTTGCTTAGTCTTGCTCTTCTGTGATACTTAACATCAGCTGATGCATGATATTGATCAGATTCGTGAATGTCAATGTTTGCAGCTGCTGAAAAATGGGGATCACCCGGGGGAAAGCTGTTGAAGATGTGAGGAGCACTACCTGGTCCAGAAGGCAAAATAGCAGACCCATGGTTGTCGGGCATCATGTAGTATTCTTGGTTCATCATCTGATTGTGGTAAGAAAGATCAGGATCTGCCATTGGTATCTGGTGATTTTCATAATGGCTTGTTGGGACAGATGCTGTCTGTATGGCCTGCCCAAGAGAATCGGGAAACACTGACATGGGTCCTGGTCTAGCAGCATGGTAGCTGTTGGGACCATGCTGTATATTCATATTGTCATCATATGCCTGTGGAACTTTCAAGATGCTGGAGGCAGGTGGCAAAATACTGGCTTGATTGCAGCTATAATTCTGAGAATGGTTGTTCCAGTAACCGTTGGAGTGGCTGCTTTGTAGAGGGATTCCATGGTTCCAAACATTTCCCGGATGTAGGGGAGGAAGTGATGGTTCTACAATGTTTTGTTGCACTGTGTTACATAAATTTGGTTCTTGACTGGTATCTTTGTATTTGATGTCTAATTTGTGCTTATTATAAGGAGTTCCTACTTCATTCTTGTTTGCCTCATTCTCAATTGGGAAAGAATTGTGTAACTGATTCAACCTACATGTGCTTGGTGATTGTTTCTCTGGCTGTTGCAAGATTTCTACACTGCTTCCATTAGCTAAGGTTGTCATTGACTGGGCAGCTACTAAAGATTCCTCATCTCGATTTTCTATCAATTTTTCGGTAATATTGTTTTGAGTGGATGCTACTGGAGTTGTCTCCTCCTCTGGTTTTTCATGAGTAGGAGATTGAAACAATGATCCATGTTGTTCTGATGTTCCAACATCATTCACAAGTACTGACTGCTTTGGATGTAAATGCATTTCTGAAAGTGAGGGTCCATTTTCATTTTTAGCTTCATTTTGTTCCATTTTAATCTTTGATGGGTTTAGGGCAGACTGCTCATTAAGTGGCAGTTGATTTTCTTCTACCTTTTCAAGAGAGTTTTGT
This sequence comes from Ostrea edulis, assembly GCF_947568905.1. Lineage (NCBI taxonomy): Eukaryota > Metazoa > Mollusca > Bivalvia > Ostreida > Ostreidae > Ostrea > Ostrea edulis. The sequence goes on from NC_079164.1 coordinate 66,809,117, forward strand.
GTATTAAGTGGAACTGCTATGTGATTCTGAAATTTTTTTGGATCACCATCTGACGTATGATCTTCTGAATGACCAGATCTTTTTGACGAGCAGTCAACAGTTTTAACATCATTTGATAAAGTTGTCTTGACCAAATCCTCCATTTTTGAGGCCTGGGAATTCTCTGCACTGGCATTTTGCTCTGAAATGTTTATGAAAAACTTATATGATTTATACCAGTCTGTATAAGCTGCACTTCAAAATTAATGTCATAGTACAAATTACATTCACTGGGTATACATCTGATAGATCCATCATTTCTAAAACAGATTGACCTTGGCTAAAAGACTTTTTTCTGGGGTTACAACAAATGTTTATAAGCATCCTTTGTGCCAAATATGAGCTTTGACTGCCTCTCCATTAAAATTTTAAGGCCTGAAACAAATATTTCTTACATATTTACTAGTTATCTAGTCACCATGACATATGAATAATAAATAGGCCATGGACACAGTCTTAGTATGAACTCCTTACAAAGTCTGAAAGAAATGTCTGCAACTTTTTTTTTGGTGAGTTTGACTTTGACAGAATGATCTTGATTTGGGATCATGACACAGTTTGGTAAAAGAAATCTAATGGTGTAAAGTACAAGCACTCTTCGGCTTGGGAGGTAGATAAACTACTGGGCTTAATTACTCGGTAGTTTCTGATGACGATTAAAAGTTTTACAGAGTGACTCACACTGATCAAATTTTTTTTGTTTTGGAACTCCATGTGTGCTATATGTAATTCCATGAAAATTATCTGTATATACCTGAGGTAAAAAATTGCCAAAATTCACACTTGAAATAAAAACCTGCTGTACAGTACAAGTTAATTTAAGGTCTGACAAATGATTTTAAATTCATTTTATCAGTGACCTTGACTTTAACACACAAAAAACCCAAATAACAGAAGGTGGGTGGGTACAGATCGGTTAATTTTTTTACTTTGATTTGATGTACTAGTACATGCATTCAGGTCTTGAATTTTGGAAAATTAAGTTTTCATAGTTATTAAAAAAAATTTTAGGGTGATCGAAGTGCATTTTCACAAAATGGGTTTTTGGTCCACTCTGCTCTCCATATCCCTTTTGCAGATTATGCTACTAAACCTGTGGCCCACAGTGGTGACACCTAGTGGTTGTTCTGAATATGATTTAGCAAATGACAAAACTACACTATAATTTATCTTGAAATTATACAAGAAATGAAAGCAAGATTAACAACATTTTATGAATTTTACCAGTACATGTACAACAATGATTATATATATACACATTCCTAAAGCTTATAATGGAAAGCTGAACTTTTACTAGAAAAAATCCCCAAAACCCAAATAATATGATTTTATTTTTATTGAAAATGGACAAATATAAAGGTACAATACATAGATGGACACAGAGGATTCTAGTATGGAAAGTGGAAGGAGAAGAAAATGATTAAGCTAGTGAGGCCATTTTGCCAAGATGTCGGCTGCACAGCTTTAGATAGGAATTTGAAGAATAGAAAACTGTCATTACATTTATTGGCCAAAAGATAAAGTGGGCGTTACCAAATAAAATGGGTGAATAATTTGAATCAGGATCAAATTACATTAAATGAAGTGAAACTAAAACCGATCTGCCACAAAATTTAAAATGTCTGCAATGATAGTGAAACAAAAGTACAGGAAACTGTTCATAATATGCCTGTCACAAGCCTATGTAGGGTGTTTTTCTTAATGTTTTGTAGAACTTTATTGGAGGTATTATCATCCATCATCAAGCCGCAACATACTTTCTTTTGCATTGTATGAATAAAAGGTCCTAGTTTAAACATTTTGGAAGGAGGTAAATAGACAAACCACCCTGTGTGTGAAATATTTTTCCAAAACTGACTTCGTAATAATATTTCCTCAAAACTGACCAAGTTCAACAACCTGTAATTTTCTCAAAAATGTAAGAAATTCAAAATCCTTGCCACATACACATCTTCAATTCCATACAAGCATTGTAAAATAAGAAAGTCCTCACTTGAAAACTGGGAGGAGTTAGATGGACAATTCATGTACATATGTACTCTCTATGTAATACTGTGAACTACTCTGAAGTGTGGAGTTGGTGTTATCTCTCGAAAAGTTTAAGTGAATTGTTTTTACCGACTCGTCCAATCAAAAAGTAACAGGTGGAGCCAATACCTATCGCTGTTATGTCATGTGAATATATTTCGATACTGCTTCTTTTTCAATACAGCTGCAAATTTACAAGTGTCATGGTCGGTTCAGTTTAATTTGATGAATCGATGGAACACAAATCAAAACAGATGTTAATTAACATATTGAAATGCATTTGAATTTTTTATTTACCTATTCATAACTACTCATTTTTTATTGAAGACGCTTTTGATATTTTCATACGCCCGTCTTTAGACAGGACGAATTATGGTACAGCGATGTCTGAACATCCATCCATTCGGGATTTTCTGTTTCCATGTCGGAACACTTACTTTATGTGATATTTATCGATTTATTTATTTTTTCTGACTTACAAAGTCTACAACCCCATCGGACTTCTTGATTTTCACTGACCCGACTTTAAAATTCACTGGCCTCAGTCTTTGGACCCCCGAGTTTTTGTGAAGACTGAACTTGCAAGAGTTTTGCCCCTATATTTGAAAATTATTGTTATATGGAGGGTATATATATAATTTGTCCGGTTAACTCCTTTACTCAAATTACAGGTGTGCATGTGGCAAGGATTTTAATTTTCTGAAATTTTTGAGAAAATTACAGGTTATTGAACTTAGTAAGTTTTGAGGAATTATTACATAGAGAGAACATGATTTGTCTGTTCTTCCTTCCACAGTTTTCAATTGAGGACCATATCATTTTACAGAGTATTTGTATCGGTATGGAAAATGTGCATGTGGCAAGGATTTTCATTTTCTTCAGTTATTAAATTGAGAAAATTACAGGCTATTGAACGCAGTCAGTTTTGAGGAATTATTACATTGAGAGTACATGATTTGACATTTATTTATTTTTCCTTCCACAGTTTTCAAGTGAGGACCTTTTTATTTTACAGAGTATTTGTATGGGTTTGGAAGATGTGCATGTGGCAAGGATTTTGATTTACTTCAATTTTTAAGAAAATTACAGGTTGTTGAACTTTGTCCATTTTGAGGAAATATTATATTAAATATCATGGTTTGTCCTTACAACTCCTCCCACAGTTTAGAAGCTATAGGGTATTTGTAAATAACTTGAAGATGCACATAGTGCAAGGACTTTGATTCTCAACAATTTTTAATTTTCTTTGACATTTTGAATATTTACAGGTTGTTGAATTTGGGGGAAATATTTTACACACAGACCTCTTGGTTTGTCTATCTACATGTACCTCCTTTATTCATATTACAGAAAGAAAGTATGTCATAGCCTGGTGATGGCTGATACTACCTGAAGCAAAGTTCTACAAATTATGGTTTATGGTACCTCCACATTCACGGATTTTTCTTACGGATCCTTACGTATTCCACAAATCCGTAAAGGTACTTGGATTGTTACGATTTAGACACGGATACCGGTGAGTAATTTACGAATGCTTGCAATTGACTATGAGTCGGAGATCCTTAAGGACTCGTAAGAAAAATCTGTGAGTTTGAAGGTGGTATTAATCTTAAAGTTTAAGTATGTACTCTTAAAGTAATTGTGTCTATACGTAAAGCGCTCGTAATGACTCTGAACAATCCGTAAAGCAATTGTAACCCGACGTGAATGAAATCGTAAATATCACTTAGGTATTCGCAATAATCCGTAAACAACTCATAAACGATCCGTTACATATCGTAAACTAAACTTTTTACGAATGTTTTACGGATTCTTATGAACAGTTTACATGTTCTTGCGACCAGTTTACGATACTTACGGATTGTTACAAGTTATTTACGGAAAATGAAATCTGTGGACAATCGTGAAAATGTTTTTGACATGTCAAAAAATTTGCCCCTACTTTCACGGATCCTTACAATGTGTGCGAGTTGTGACAAGTTATTAACGGATACCGACAAGTGATTTACGAATGCTTGTGATTGACTGCGAGTTGGAGATCCGTAAGAACTCATAAGAAAAATCCTTGAGTGTGAAGGTGGTATTAAGAAAAACACCCTATGCAAGCATTTTGGTGTATATATGAAGGCAGCGATAAGCATTTGTACCCAATGCATGTGGCCAAAAGTATGTTTTGTGTCTCACTGTGCAAAAGAGTTCCACAAAGGGAAAGAACTATTGGGCAACTCAGAAATTGCATATTGGAGTGATGAAAATGTGTATGAGAAACTTGCTGAGCATATTCACTAAGTCTTGTGAGGTGATGGGTATTGGTCCTACTCCTGCATGTACATAAATTCCTTCGAGCCTTACTGTGTACAAGAGTCCTCTAATAGAAAATAACTTTGATGCATCTCAAAACTTGCATATATATTGCTTCATGGGAGTCCTCATTTGAATGGAAAATTTAGTGACTTTTTTATTTGGGGATTTTCATACCTAAACGACTAGCAATGCAAAATCAAGAGTGATAGAGAGTTACTGTAAAAGTCAAATCACTTGTGTGAAACAAACAGCACTGTCACCAAAGTGCACATTCATTGCTAGAACCAGCCAAAATTGAATGTGAATTTCCAGATATGAATTTATGAAGGACTGCTCCAAGATTATGTGAAGGCATCAGTCAAAATATGTATACTAAGTCTCAAGATATGAGATATTTACAGACTTTTCTTACTTTCATATCATAGTCTGTGAGGTGGTAATTTTGAATTTGGGATTTTAAAAGCAATTTAGTGGTCATCCTATTGTAATATATATATATAAATTCATTTCTTTTGTGAAGTCTTAATATTACTGCTACAAATCATTAATTTTCTTCATGTATCAGTATGTGACCTTCATCTTTGAATCACATTTATTATAAACAATAAGCTTGGTTGGTTTGAGATATCATCCAGTAACCAAGCACTTATGGACAGACAGACCCTAATTAATATCTCCCTGCTTTTGCTAATTAATAAAGTGGGAGACAATAACATTGAAAAGGTACGTAAAGCTCATTTTGGAGAATTTTTCTCTCTCGCCCCAAATCATCTTATTCCTTTCTAATATCATAAAAGAAAATTACTGATATATTAAATGAAATTTATCAACTTTGAAACCAATGAAATGATTGCATACATGTGCATCACAATTTACACTAAGAGCCAACTTATCTTTAGCAGACTAAATTTTTATCCAGGAAGCAAAAATTCAAGGGATGAAATTTGAATATTATTATTGTTTTAAATTTGGAAATAAGTGCATAAAATTGTCATTATTACAGAAAATGACTTGTTTGAGTCAACATGATCAATTGGGATTCATTTTAATTCTTGAAATATTTTAAACAAAACAATCTTTAATATTTCTAAGGTTACTTGTAAACATCAATCTACAACAATAGTGTTTAAAAAAATCATCTGAGAAAATTTCATGGGAACATATGGTCACGATTGGTCATTATATGATATGATTTTATTTTTATTGACCAATTATGGACCCATTGGGATCCGGGTTAGAATAGGTCCTCAGTACCCCTTGCTTGTCGTGAGAAGCGACTAAATGGGGTGGTCCTTCGGATGAGACCGCAAAAAAACGAGGTCCCATGTCACAGTAGGTGTGGCACGATGAAGATCCCTCCCTGCTCAATGGCCATAAGCGCCGAGCATACGCCTAAATTTTGCAGCCCTTCACCGGCAGTGGTGACATCTCCATATGAGTGAAATATTCTCAAGAGGGACGTTAAACAATATACAATCAATTATGGACCCACAAGGGGCAATAACATGATAGAACATCATCTAACATGATTAGAGACATATACAAAGGACATACATGTATAAAAAACATCCAAGTATAACAAAGTTTTGTTCACACAATATACAATTCAGATTGATTGTAAGTGGAGGGAAATCAACAATAAAAGGAGATTACAACATGACTAGATGTAGTATTTATTAAATCTGATAACAAATGTGCAAAAGTTATGAATTCAAATAAAGGATTTGGCTCGTTTGCATCCCCCCACCCCCACCCCCACATAAATTTCCATGACAGAACAATGCAATTCATGTATTTGAATGTCAGAGCAAAAGTAAACAAATCAATGTTTCAAGATTCGATATCCATACCATATAAAACAGAAAATATTTACAATATAATCAAACCAAACACAATGTTTTTTATTTCAATGATGTTTACCTAGTTCTGGACTTTCTTTCTTCTCATGCAGTGCGATCTCATTTCTCTTCTTAGGTCTCTTTGGCTTAGTGATTGGTTCTGGGAAAGACTGAGGTCTTTTCTTTCTTGATTCCATTTTTCTTTGAATTACGTTATTGCAGCACTGAAATTTAAAATTACTATTATGTGATCAAGGTTGCGGTGTTGAATGATAGCGTTTACATGAATTTTACAATGAACAAGTTCTAAGTAAACTGAAAACGACATGATCTTGTCGATTTCCAACTAAAACTTGCTTTGCTAATTATAATCGCAGATTGAATAAAAACGCAGTTGCAGATGTCTACAAACTCATATAAGATATTTTTCATTAGATCGTTCAGAAAATTTGGTTAATGAAATGCAAAATTAGTTTTTACCCCCAAAGGATTCAGAAAGCGTCTGCTTGAACATGGCCTTGTGGGAAAACGCGCACTTCCGGTAAATGTGAAAGTTGCATGTAATCTACATGTTAGAGAGCGGTAGGAAATTAAAGTAAAATGATGTCATACGGCATTTATAGGCCTAATTCTTAAAAATAGTGGGGGGGGGGGGACTTGATTTGAATGCCCATACAGTAATATACGTGGTATTTACACAGCCGTAAGTTTTGTGAAACGGCAAATTTTTAGGAATGAAATATGCTCATAATCTATTTTTCGGAGTTTTTGATAGATGCATGCATACTTCATACAACTGTTTTTTATTTTAAGTAATTTACCTGTCAAGAGTTTGACAAGACCGTTTTGATTTTTCTATTGGTTTGAGATTTTGTAGACATAAATGCATGTGATATGCTTTCTGTCGGCTATGGAGCGCCTAAACTTTTAATTTTTTTTCAATTTGAAGATATCATCACATTCAATATGGCGCTCACGCATCAGTGTGTTGGTATCATTGCTCTATGGAGCGCCAAATTAACATAAACTCAATTGATTGAAGATATCTTCAATTATTTGAAGATATCATCAATTCAATTATTGCTCTCTTTAATTGAATTAATGCGCGCATTAAATCAATTATTGCTCTCATCAAATGAATTAATGTGCGCATTAATTCAATTATTGCTCTCTTCCATTCAATTGATGAGAGCATCAATTTCGTAGAAATATTGCTCGCAATAATTAATTTAGAGCTCGGTATAAATAATTTGATGATCTCTTTAATTCAATTGAAGATATCTTTAATTATTTAGAATGCTTTTGTATAAGGAATTAATGCGAGCATCAGTTCTTTTAAAGAGAGCAACAATTCAATTAAAGAGATCATTAATTCAATTGTGGATATGTTGAATTGAAGATATCTTTAATTATATAGTTGCTCTCTCTCCAAAAGAATTATTTCTCTCTTCAAATGAATTGACGATATCATTAATTCAATTGAAGAGAGCAATAATTGAATTATTACGCGGATTAAATCAATTATTGCTCTCATCAAATGAATTAATGCGCGCATCAATTTAATTATTGCTCTCATCAATTGATTTAATGCGCGCATTATATCAATTATTGCTCGCGCGCATCAATTCAATTGTTGATATCATTAATTCATTTGAAGAGATCATTAATTCAATTAAAGCGCGCATCAATTCAGCTGAAGAATTAATGCTATCATCAATTCAATTAATGTGCGCAATAATTCATAATTGAAGATGTCATTATTTATTTGAAGAGATCTTTAATTAAATTGTTGCGCGCATCAAATGAATTGATGATATCTTCAAGTAATTGAAGATATCTTCAATTATTTGAGTTTAAGTTAATTTGGCGCTCCATATTGCTCGGTATTTAAAAATGATTCATATAATATTATTGATGATCTCTTTTGAAGATAGCAATTAAAGAGATCATTAGTTCAATTGTGGATATGATGAATTCAATCTGACTAAAGTACAGACCTGTGTGTGTGTGTGTGTGTGTGTGTATATATATATATATATATATATATATATATATATATAATGTAGGTCTGTACTTTAGTCAGATTGTGTTGAATTGAAGATAGGCTATATATTTACTCTCTCTAAAAAGTTATTGCGCGCATCAATATTGCATTAATAATATAATTAAAAGATTAATAATTCATTTATATAGCGCGCATATAGAAATGAAGATATCATTAATTATTTGAAGAGATATTTGACTGAATTGTTGCGCGCATCAAATGAATTGATGACATCTTGAAAATATATTTAAATGTTTTTCAGTAGTAGATTAGGGGGGGGGGGGGGCACTCGGCACGCGCACCCCTAAAATTTTCAAACTGATTTAAAATAAATCATATGTACGATTGTGCAATTACCTAGAGATTCAGAGGGACCGTGTTCGATTCCCTGTCTGTCTATGCAATTGTGCAATATTTCCTTTGAAAGGAGAAAATGATAAAAGTGTGAAAACAAACTCGATTTTATTTTTTGGAATATTGTCTTTATTTGTTAATTCGTGATTTGAACAGTGTTAATCTGCAATTAAATCAATACTTGCCGCTTCCGATCACGAAGAAAGGGAAAACAAATCATAGGAGGATCATGGGGGAAAAGGTTTTAAATGCGAATTAATAAACTGCAATATGTCACATGATATTTTGTGAAATGCTTACATGCAGCTTGGATAAATCATATGCTGTTGATAATATTAAAGATAATGCAATAAAAAGGTGTTTTCGCAAACATGCATCATTTTAAGAGGATTACACTACCACTGGCTTTTAAAAACACCACAGTCTGTAGAGATACAATCAATGATGAATATTTTTCTAAATTGTTTTTTTATATATATATATATATATATATATATATATATATATATATATATATATTTAATATACATTAAGAGAACCACATAGGTAACGAGTCGGTAGCCCAATACCAAGATTTACATGTGTAACAGGAGGAACATCTTCGCTAGCCAAGGGTGACTCTTTTCAAAGAGAAACAGGGTAGAGCGTCATCCTTGACTAGCGAAGAAATACTGAAGGAGTAAGGCCAGTGTAGCATTCGAACTCGGAGCCTCTGAATCTCTTGCCAGGTGCTCTGCCAACTGGGATATCTGGTCTGACTGCCACCACCCTCCCGTTCCTCTCACCCAATCAAATGTCAGGTCGTCCTAACTTTGATCAATCCGTTCTTTTCTTTTGACAGACAGGGAATCGAACACGGGCCCTAGGTAAGTGCTATACAAATTGAGCTACCTGTTCTCTGAAATTTGACCGCCACACAAGTAATCACAAATGTTTCATCTCTGTGTACATGTACGTTACACCAATAATCAAAGAAGCAGCAAAAGGAAGGGGGGGGGGGGTCTTTTATACACTACTGACTGATTTTCACAATCAGAACTATACCCCTTCTAAAACACGCTATGGTGGAAAGGTATATAAAGGGATGTAATTATAATTACACTTGAAAGACAGGAGCTTCAGAGGGGCATGGGTGCAAGAGACCATAGAATGTTCGTCATTTTATCATTTCTGATCATCTATGACAAGAAATAGCAACACAAAAAAAAAAAAAAGGATAAATGATAATAATAACTCTACTTAGTACCCAGTATAAGGCTACAAAATCTCTAGAATCCGGAACCTTGAAGGGGGACCCATGCGGGCCTCATGGTAACCCCGACCCCCTGCCTAATCACCTCAAGTTGCGCCCCCTAACTTCAGATCCTGGATCCTCCCCTGCCTAATTCATCTCATTATGAATGAACTAGTACACTACTCTTGTGCTGTTTAGCTATATTTATATATAACCAAACGATTAGACACCATGACGTATACACATCGGCAGCTACGCCGATGGACCCAACAAAGGGGAACAACTTTTCCGATTAAAGTCTGTTAGTTTTACATATTTTTAGATCAGCACGTTGCATTATATTAGATTTATGAGGAATAAAATGGCTAGGATAAGCAGACTTCCAAAAAACTTTAGTACCGCATTGAAATAAAAAAAAAAACACCTTATAATCTTAAATAATTGTATAACTTCTGAATTCAGTTTTGAAAGTTTTCAAATATTTTCTAATTTTTAAGTGTACTAGATCTAACTCTTAAAGTCTTACAAGAATAACCAAACTGAATGGTAAATGATCGGATTGTACTATGGGGGTGTATCCCACAGAGGTCTAAGCCGATACTCCACAGACGAATGAAAATAGCCCTATCCCTGGCCAAACTCGTTAAATTTAAATGCATGGATCAACAATCACAATCCACATACTGAGGATAATTCTATCAGACATGAAACCGACATCATTAATTCTTAATTAGACACGCCAAAAGACGGACAAAGATTTGCTACATTACCGAGAGAAAGAGTGAAAAAAAAATAGAAGAAAATAATCGTTCATCGGAGAATTATTTTTGTATATAAAAGAATGTGATACCTGTATATATATGGACAGTTTAATTTGATATTTACAATGGCATCTGAGATACAGCAATCCCGGGCAGCGTCACCAAGACTTGTTAAAGATTTCATGGAAGAGGAAGATGAAGAAATTGATGTTGTTGATGAAACCGATTCCATAAACGACTCCACGGAAACTCCAGGTACGAATGTAATAAAATACTTTAGCATGGATTGTGTGACAAAACTACATTTTGAAATATCTTTGATATCAAAATCAGATTGTTATAAGATTTGTTTTTATCCCTTTTTCCCCCCAATTTCATGTTACAAATCAAATTCATTTTTATCAACAGTAGCATTCAAGTGTTTTTAAAAGGAGATTTCTCTAATGTGGACAATTTTGAAAGATTAAAATAGACAGTCGAAAAATTTATTCCATGATTCATTATTTTATTATTATTAGTTATTCAGTGATTTATTTACTATCTTTTTGCATATTAAATTATCTATAAATTACATTACAGCTTCTATAATTTTGTTTTATTTTTTTATATTTTTTTTATTTCTGTAGAACCTAGTGAGCCAAAAAAATAATGCATGTGTATAATAATTTTATTGAATAACATAATGACACTTGGGAGTAAAAGGTACAAGCAGTTATGAACAAAAGACCTTTATTAATTCATAAAATCTGACTTTTTTTTTCTAAATGACAATCATTTACAGAATCTCCCGTTCCAGAAGAAGATGATATCGAAGCCTCCGCAGCGAAGAAACAGCGCCGCAACCGCACCACATTTACCTCCGATCAGTTACGGGAACTGGAAGCGGTATTCCAGCATACCCACTACCCGGATTGTACACTCCGGGAACAAATCGCCGAAAAGGTGGATCTAACAGAGGCAAGAGTGCAGGTGCGTGTTACAAAGAAATCAAATTATTATCAGCAAGCCAGCGAATGATTATATCGGATAAGGGACAGAATATTTATTTTTATAAATCATTAAGTGAATAATTCATAAAATGAATTTGTTTCAAATTATGCGAGATTTCAAAACGTTTATAAAAATAAGTATATTTTATCACGATACAAATATATTTTCTTCTTCCGTTCTTACATTCCATATTTGCTTGTCAAAAATATGCATGTTGTATTTTTAAGTATATTTTTTTTACGATACGAATATATTTTTTTCTTCGTTTTTACACTCCATATTTGCTTGTGAAAAAATACGCATGTTGTATTTTTAACTCTTTGATTTGCATACTCTGTTTACTGATATGAACGAAATTTTTAGAAGTTTTACAATTTAATTGAAACTATTTGAAACAATGCTTAAGAAAAAAATAATCGTAAAATACTAGATGGACCTATGTAATTTTCATATCTCATCACACGGGCACATGACGTTGGGGCCTACAAAACCTTTGATCCACCACTCCTCCATGTTAATACACAAAACAGAACCAATAAAAACATTTTCTGAAATTCGTGGATTCTATGTCCACTGTATCTATTTTTCAATTCCCAACATGTCGTTTTGCGCTTTTAAATTACACAGCTTTACTGGATTAAATATACATGTGTATTTAATCCAGTAAAAGTGTAACTTAAGAGGTTATAAAGGCGCAAAATAGTATTGGGAGTTGAAAAATTAGATACATTGAAAATTGAATTCTCGATTTTTCAGGAAATATTTCTTATTAATTTTGTTTTACACATTAACTGGAAGGTGGATCAAAGGGAGCGTGGGTCCAAACATCAGCCTGCTGTGGTATATCTCCCATCATCCCAAACAAGCAATCAGGACAAGGCCTACAAAATTTATAGAAATAAAAGCAACAAATCATTTAAAACTAGATAAACAATGTATCTCGTTAACAGATTGGAATATATGATATGGATTTCTGAGAAAAAAGTAGATTTCAGTTATGTACAGTTTGGTGAAAATATAGTTTCATTTTGAAGAAAGTGTTTAGATGACTTTTAGAAGCACAGTTGTGATCCTCTTGTAAACTCTGTCATGTTGAAAAGTTTTAATTTATCACGTGGCAGTTAATACATTGTAGTGAATACAAATGTTGGTTATTTATAGTATAAATTTTATAATATATGTTGGAAATTTCGTACTTACTACGACCAGAAGTATATAGATATATAAAGATATGCATTCTCTGCGAAATATATGTGCATATTTCGTTTTATAACCATGAAGTCTTGCCTTTTCGATTTTCATTAACTTATCAAATGTGTAACTTTCTTTATGTCTAAAAATGCTGACGAATTTGTCCATTTTTGTCCATCATAAGATAGCTTAGGGCAGTGGCCAGCAATGCATTGGAAACAGCGGGACGTTGAAAGCACACAACTGTCCTTTCGACAAATTCATAAGAGGATTGGTTACGATGCATTGTCTGTTTATCATGCGCTAAACGCTTTTATTCCAAGGGAGTAATTCAAATCATTATTGACTCAAGTAAACCCGCCAAGATTGTAGCGCGATATTAGAGACTTTGAAAATAACCTGCTGGGCGCGAGGAATTCGAAACGATGGTCGCCTTAATTCTTGCTGCTGGGTAGAAGTGATGAGCTAATTAACGCAGGATTAGTGTCTTACTTTATTTGAAAACTGGGGGAAATTCAGCGATTTAACACCAAATCTCCTTAGAAATACCACTCCACGTGTATTTAGAATTTAAAGGGCCATTATCAATCTGATTTCATTAGAATACAATGTATAAAACATGTCAACAACTTTTCAAAGTAAACATTTAAAAAAATAAGTATTTTGGTTATGTGTGAGGACGGAGAACAGGTTTTAGCTAGTGAGGTACACGGGGCAATTTGTTGGAGATAGAGCTTATCAAGATAGTAAATGCTAGTAGTTAAAAAAAAATAAGGTATTTTTTAGGTTAAACGACTATCTATATACATGTATGTATATTCAATGTGTATTTGAATGCTATAGAAATGAAAGTTCTTTTATTCAAGGCAAATAATTGTATTGAGAAGTATCTATGTAAATCAGAGGGGGGGGATTCCATTTTTTTCAAAATTTATCCACATGCTATTCAGATGCATTAAATTCGATATTGTATAGTTTCTTGTATAAACCACGTGTCCTGAAATGAGATTTTGATTGAAACAATTTAATTGCTTTGTGGAAGATAGAAAAAATAAATAATTATCTTAATATATATATGTCCATATGAACTGTACCCGAAACATCGATTTTCAAACCTTTCACGGTATATAAATATATTGGATTGTGTACAAGTCTATTGTATTTTATAACAAGATATAAACTATTTAATAACATCCCATTAAAATTTTGATTAGGTGCCAGTGTTTTAAGGTTCTGTCGGATAATTTAACGAGATTCATTTAAATATTACATATATGAATTTAGAGGAAATCCTAATACTTGGGGATCAAATTATACATACACTCAAACATTTGATTTTGGGGATTAAGTGAATAATGAATTATCCTGATTTCAATTCATAAAATTACTGCTGTAATAAAAAGTTTAATCACACTAATTGGTGTGTATTAGACGTTTTCTTTAGTTATACGGGGCTTTGCTCTGAGATCATCGCTGTTCGTTGGTAAATCCTAATCCATTTTCTAGCTTAATCTCTTTTCATTTCTTAAAGAAATGTTGGACTTAAGAATACATATTTTCTATATCACTTTACAAAAACTTTTTTAATTAGTCACTCGGATATGCGGTTGACGAATCCGATTAAGATTATAAATTCAAATCTAGAAATTAAATCATAAACTTAGAGGAGAATTATTGCCTAATCCGTGTATAATTGGCGTAACAGCATCCTAATAAACGATCAGCAAACTTTTGACATCTGAACTGCAGCTGATTAAGGCGATTTATGGGCAAAACTTGACGCTTTTAATCTGCTGTAAATAATATAGAAAGATCTGTTACTCTAATCCCTCCAAACACCGACACACGTTTCCTAATCCGGGATCTCCGCGCCACCAGATAGGTGTTATACAATACACAGCGATCATTATATATCCTCTTAAGCCAGCAAATCTCTTGCTACAGACTCTTTTCTTGGTTTATTTATCACAAATATCATACAATAATTTTGTGTAATCTGTCTAAACAAGTATGTTTATTGCTTAATATGAGTCAAAAGGTTACCATGTGGTCTTAGGCTAAATTACGGGCCAAAGGATTAAAAAAATCAAAAGATTTGTATTTCATGGGGCAAAATGGGGGAGGACATCTTTCGTAAGAAAATGATAAAAATGATATGAATGTATTTTAAAAGACGAATTGGTACATATAAAGAAATCTGTTTACTTATGAAATTTTGCAAAAAATTAGTTATGATGCAAATGCATTCATTGAAATAAATTGAGTTGTATAAAGTTTTTTCTCACTCCCTTTTCTTTTCTTGCTATGGAGGAATGCAAAAATAACAAACGCTTAAAGAAGTTTATGTAAACGAATGTTTGACTGTGAATATCCACGATCTGTTGACAATGACAATATTTATTCTCAAAACATGCACTTGTAGAAAACAGTCCCATGCAATTAAGTGTAATTAGGTGTTTGTTTTTCTGCATCATTTCTTGAAATCATTTGTAAAAAGATGATCGTACGTTAGCAAAATAAAGAGAAACAAATTTCGATTACAGGTTTGGTTCCAAAACAGAAGAGCCAAATGGAGAAAACAGGAGAAGAATATAGTCAGGATGTTCGACGTCTTTCGACACCGCATCGATCCATTTCCCATAATGCCTCACCCTCTGTCGTACAGTCCATCCGCATTTTCATCCGTCCGTCCATCTCTGTTTCCATGGTTACCCCGACTTCCGCTCAGCATCCCACCAATGTTCTCCATTTCTCCTCTCTTGCCAGACATCAGACCTCCATTCAAAAGTAAATAAATTTCTTAGCTTACGAACAAAATTACGAGCTTACGAATCTCGAACAAAAGATTTTTTTTTTTTTTGGTTTAGGGAAAATGAAATGAAGACGAAAGAATAGGTCGATATAACAGGGACCATGAATATCAGAGTCTAATGAACAGTGTAAATGTGTGGTGGTTTTACCATTAGCTGTTATTTTGTACTAGTTAACAGTCTTGGTACATATTTAGGTATATGTTATAGGTAAATTTCTCTCATGTGAAAATATTGGTTTAAGCATCATACAAAAGGTAAACGCTATACTTAAATTTTTATTCAGTAATGCATCTTGCCTATTGCAGTGGAGAGAGACTTTATGTTCTACTTTGATACAATGTCATCTTAAACATAGGTTGCAAGTAACCCAAAACAAAGTTGTCAGATTTATTCTAAATAGCCAGCATTTTTCATGACATTTTAAGCTATTACGGCATGTTAAGCGTTTATGACAGCCAATTAATTAAGATTGATCCATATATTTGATATATTACATAGTAAAGCACCAAATTGTCTGTTATCAATTTGCATCAAACAATATTACTACCAGAAGTCCTATCAATACGGTTTTTCTTCTTCATTTCATTACAATGGCATTAGGAACTTTAGAAACAAAACAGTTGACAACAAAGCGAATTTAAAAAAAAAAAAAAAAGGCTGTGGCATAGTTTCTATTAGCCGGTAAGGCAAGGGATTTTAGATGACACCATGTCCAGTTTTGTTAATTACTCATTTCTTAATAAAAATCTAACCCTTTATTAAATATGTCTAAAGCATGTCATTTTTCAATGCATTATGCAACTATTAATCAAACATGCCAAAATTCCAATACTAATCTTGTATTGCTTTTGTCTTTTAATCATATTTATAATGTAATTATAAGGACCCCATTGGAGATAAGCTAATTTAAGCTTTTATAGTTTATCCTTAGGTTATCATATCATTAAATATGTCATGTTATCCAGGTTGCTTATTCTTTAATTGTTATAATACATAGTGCTAGAGATTATGTCGGGTTTCAATTTGTTATTTCAAATTTATAATCATGACATTCTGTAATATTTTACACCTGAATAAAATGAATGAATGAACAAACGGGCAGAATAAAAACATGTCATTTTTCTTCACAGGTGGCGCTGCCGTTGGAC
The DNA here is from genome assembly GCF_947568905.1 of Ostrea edulis. NCBI lineage: Eukaryota > Metazoa > Mollusca > Bivalvia > Ostreida > Ostreidae > Ostrea > Ostrea edulis. Next base: position 66,825,861 of record NC_079164.1, read on the forward strand.
CACTGAGCAAGCATAGTAGCGACTCCATGAAATATTATGACTCGTACGCAAGAGACTATTTACAGAGATTCACATCTGAAAATCGAGACAAATACGAAAGAGAAGGCAAAGTGCGTGTGAGGTCAAGTACGCCCAGCCCAAGAACACCGCCTCCGTAGTCAACTTGACCCCAACATGAATTGGAAAATTGACTGAACTACACAATGACCGATGTGTTCGTCATTCATTCCTTCATTCTCCCACCCCTTTCACGCATGTACATATATGTACATATCGGTACATGTAATCATTGGATCCACGCCTGTTCATATATGTACACACCGGTATATGCAATAATTGGATCCACGCCTGTCATATATGTACATACCGGTATAAGTAATCGCTATACATATGCATGTATTATATACCGGTACCGGTATATGTAATCATTGGATCCACGCCTGTACATATATGTACATACCCCTACATATAATCATTAGATCCACGCCTGTACATATATGTACATACTGGTACATATAATCATCGGATCCAGCTGTTTGACCATTTGACGGATGTTTTCATTTCTTACTGCACAAGGTGTTGTTTACTCTTGTATTTAAGCCACAGTGTGTATGTTTGTTTTATTTTTCTTGTACATACATTTTCAGTATCAAGACAGTTAAGTGGATGCAGTTGTGTTTGAATCATCTACGTATATATGAATAATTATGATTTAATGAACTTTTATAAATGTACTCGATGCTAGTTTCTTATATTCTATCCCAAATATATTTTATTGCATTTCCTTTATCTCCAGGAACAATAATTATTTGTAGTTCTATATGAATAATTTTTTTTTTTAATTTAGTACAAAAATGTATGTTAGTATCATTGTACGGCAATACAGGATATTGTAACTACTCATTTCGTCTTCTAAAATTGTATCAACACAGTGAATTCATTTGTGAATATTTTAAATTGTAAGAATGGATTTTAAAATCCGTATTTCAGTGCAGCAAATGTAAGATTAAAAGTAAGACAAAGCGGACCCAGGACCGCCTTCTCTTTGGACAAATTTTATTTTAAGACTGAATTTACATGTCAGTTGTACTAGTGTAAGTTCAATGTGTCTGTTGTGTACATTTTACCAGTAAGAAAATCGTAATGTCTTCTTGCTTGAATCGATACTAGTATTTTGTGGTAGCTACATCTCCGTTTTAACTATATTTGATCCCCAGTGCTACTTTAAAAAAAACAGTGCGCCATTTCATGGTTTTATCTCACCTGATCAAAGATCAGATATTGAAAAAAAATATTAGTAGATCAATTGAAAACTACGATTTACGAAGCTTTTACTATAGTGTACGATTCTAAACCATGTTCATCATTCTGTGAATAAAGATTTTTGATTGACATTGGGTGTGATATTAGTTTATTCAGGTCACATGGGAAATGAGTCACATCACTAACCACACAAAAAACCACCTGTATATGGTGTTTATATCTCTTATCTGATTCGATACGCAAGAGCCAATCTCTCACCAGAGGGCGTTACGCTACGCTCCACAGCGTAGCGCGCACTCTGGTGAGAGAATGACGCAAGAGCTTGTTCTGCGTAGGGTCAATTTTTAAATCGAGGCAAGCTACTGACAAACAAGTTGATGGTACAGGGTTTCAACAGTCTCGTTTAAAGTCGGCATTTCGCAAATTCTATGGTCGTTATAACGATCTAGCTTGGTAATACAGCCTACCAATGGGTCAAATGTTGTCCGACGTGTTTCGTACTGATTGTTGAACTGTTGCTGACACACTGATTTTGACAACGGATAGCTCCGTTTACCTGATCAAGATATAGGCTCATGGCGGGTGTGACCGGTCGTCAGGGAATGCCTACTCCTGGGCACCTGATTCCACCTCTGGTGTATCCAGGGGTCCGTGTTTGCCCAACTCTCCATTTTATATTACTTATAGGAGATATGAGATTGATCACTGTTCGTTATCTTCATTTTTCATATTTGCATGGGAAGTACATAGGATAATCACACAGGTTTCTGAAGTATGTACACTCCCTCCCCCCTTACACCCCCTCTATACCCAATAAAAATAGTACACCCCCTCCTCCCTACACCCCCTCTATACCCAATAAAAATAGTACACCCCCTCCCCCTACAACCCCTCTATACCCAATAAAAATAGTACACCCCTCCCCCCTTACACCCCCTCTATACCCAATAAAAATAGTACACCCCCTCCCCCCTACACCCCCTCTATACCCAATAAAAATAGTACACCCCTCCCCCCTTACACCCCCTCTATACCCAATAAAAATAGCACACCCCTCCCCCTCACACCCCCTTTATACCCAATAAAAATAGTACACCCCTCCCCCTTACACCCTCTATACCCAATAAAAATAGTACACCCCCTCCCCCTACACCCCCTCTATACCCAATAAAAATAGTACACCCCTCCCCCCTACACCCCCTCTATACCCAATAAAAATAGTACACCCCTCCCCCTTACACCCCCTCTATACCCAATAAAAATAGTACACCCCCTCTCCCTACACCCCCTCTATACCCAATAAAAATAGACATAGAACCAATGTTCAATCCAAAAGATGTGATTTCCCCGCCGATCACCTCTATGAGTTATTTTAAATAGTTTCTACTTTCTGTAAGCTTTTGTGATAACCGCTTGTGAGATACGTGAATCCTTTGTCACACGGAAGGTGGGATCAGGGGCCCGTTTCACAAAAAGGCGTAAGCTTAGTCGGGAGTGAAAACAGGACTAAGTCATAAAACCGGACTAAGTTGCGTTGCGTTTGCACCTGACTAAATTTATGGCTTAAATTCAGGCTTGCACATGACTAGGTGTACATGTAACTCTTAGTCTGTAAACAACTAAACGAATAATGGCGATGGTGTTTTCAGAGACCAGTCAAATTGACTCTGAATCAAATAATAATTTTTTTTTTTAAAAACATTCCATATCAGAAATATCCAATTCCTATCGTTTATAAACTTCAAACATTCTGCTTAAAGTGGAATCCATTGCATTAATTTATTGTAAAAAATAAAGTCACACCTACTATTTGAAAAATTGTTGTTTTGTATTAAATATTCTGGAAACAAACTTATGGGCAACTACTATACATACACGTATATCTGATGATGATATTGGAAGCTTTCAATTTTGAAGGGGAAAAAAATAATTTGACTTTTATATACATGAATACGAAAATCACGGAACGTAAAACGCCACAGGCACGTTTTAGATTAGTTGGAACTATTCTACTACCAGGGAACATTAATGTCGACCGTCTAGAAATTTATTCCTTCCAATCAACCAAGTTAAAAAAAAAAGAAATTGCATCCACTTTTTTATATCCTCCAAGATATGATAATAATATATCAAAGAGGGTAACGACTGCATATTGAGTCCTTATTTTAAATTTTGGGGGAAGTTGGCGGGGGGGGGGGGGTGGTTAAATTCTAACAACAAGTGTTTTAGCATTTTTTCCTTTTCGTCTGAACTTTTGGTATATTTCAATATTTAAATGACTAGACTACTTACTATTTGGTGATTTCGTTCCAGATTCCCTTCTTTTTCTCCGAAGTGATATCACTAGAAAATTTTGGAAACAGAATATCACTATTTTCGCGAATTGATCATGATTATGCTAGCATTTGTAATTCATCATCCGTCCAATTAGGTTTTCTTTTACTGATTTACTCTGTGAATTTGAAGACGCCATTATACTATTGTCTTGAATGCACGAAATATACATGCTTTCCCGCAATGTACTGTTGAAATGTAGAAGTTAAGATTATAACAAAATAATTCAATTAATAAATTATTTTAAACTTTGATAAGAGAGGACAAAAATGTAGGTGATGTGAATACATGAGGGGTTTTTTAAACAGTGGTATACAATTATATAGCTTGATATTTCATTTATTCATGCTTTAAAACAAATCATTATATGTAACAACTACAGCCTAGTGAATTAAAAGCTCAATAGAAACTCGGGGCTGAGTCTACATGCATGTATTAGTTTATTGAAGTGTGCCGTATTCTTCAGAACAAATGACACAATTCAACAATTTCCTAACTCTTCAATTCCTTGCGGTGGATGGTCATTTGCTGATGTAATTAAAATTTCTACTTGAAAAATAAATTAAAGTTGATGTTTTAAAAAAAAAACGTGTTTCCTTAAATTCAATTTATATGTTGTTTTTTTTATTATTATTTCTAACACTGATGGACAGCAATGTTTTTATTGCAAATGTATTAATGAAGAAGAAAAAAATAGTTTAATAAAGTATTTCAAACTTTTAATTCAAATCCTAAAACTTATCTATCTTACAAACAATGATACTGAATTGTATGCCTGTTTTATTTCATGTCCAAGCTGAACATACTAGAAACAATTTGCAATGAAATACTGGTCCTTAGAAAAATTTTAATATCAAAACATGTAATTAAAAATCACAATAAGTATTCAGTTGTGAATAAAATAGCAAAAATTACATGTAAGTTTTGCATGGAGTATGGATTTGAATCATAGAAAATAAAATGGTACATCATGTTGGTCATAACTTGAAGGATATAGACCAGAATTTAACTAAAGTCTAATAACATCTTTAACAATTTCATGGAGAATACTGAGGTGTGATAGTGAAATTGAAAAGAAAAGTTATATACCATCTTCAAGGAGGAGAAGAGTAAAGGTTCCAAACAAATTCAAGGACTATTATATGTGATCGGTAACAATGATAATGAAGTAAAATTGTTGTTAAATCATATATAATATTTATATTTATTTATTAAATAGAACACACACTTTTTTATTACACAGCTGATATATGACAGCAACTGTTTTTGTATTCTTAAAAGATAGGATCGACATCGTTTTTTTTTAAAAATGGTATTATGGAATGCACCGGTCCCAACACCCCAATAAATATTGACCGGTCCGTTACATTGCATTTGTATGTATATTTTGTTAATTTCTTAGCAAAATTCGTTTATAATTCCTTTAAAGCTTTTTTGATCCATCTCAATGTTTTTAAAATAGTATCAAAACCAAAAACATATAGCAATTGCGCATTCTCAAGTCTGGTCTTAGACAGGTGTTCAGATTCGGGTTTACGCCCAGTATTACGCTTCTTTGTGAAACGCGATTTAGCCCGGTCTGTTGGCGTAAATTAGTTACGCCCTAGATTTACACCTTTTTGTGAAACGGGCCCCAGGTGCCTAAGAGGAGTAAACATCTCCTATCGACCGGTCACACTCACCGTGAGCCCTCTATCTTGATCAGGTGGAGTAGTCATTATAAGTGTATAAAGAGTGGTCTAACAAATGGTATGAAACATTTCGGACAGCATTTTACTTAACGACAGGTTGTAATTTGCAAATAAGGTCACTATAACGACCACAGAATTTGCAAAAATGCTGACTTCAAACTTGCCTTTTCAAACCCCCTGTAGCAGCAACTTATTTTTCAGTAGCTTATCTCGATGTAAAGATTTATCATACGCAGAACATGCTCTCGCGTATCGAGGAATTAGAGAGACATAAACACCATATGCAGGTGATAATGGAATATTGCTACATAGATATAGGAAGTTGACGATGGAGAAGCTGTCGTAATGTTGAACTGTCATAAAGCTTGCCATCAACGTCTATGTTCAATAAGATATCCAAATAGGAAGCAGATATGGAAGACTCTGTGGTATTTTATTTCGAGTACACCAGGACATATTGATTCAACATATGAATGAAAATGAATATTGTCGATATACATGTATCTAAATTGTTGAAGGCCACAGCAGTATATTTTTCATCTCATGTAGAAGCTTTTGAATGAATTCTGCTTCATAAGAAAAAAAACCCCAAAAAAACAGGTCGGCTAATGAAAGGGCACAATTCGTGTCCATGAGAATTCCAACATACCGTGGAAGACTGTCGCTAAACGTCACGTGTTATCAATGAGGAACTTCAGCATCTTTTTAATATCAAATTCAGAGCACTTGTGCGTTGTCTAATCAGAGTGTTGTTTAACAAGTAATTTTTTGAATGACTGATCACAAGTTGCGTGTTCCATTTTTATTGAAAAGGCAGTTGTTTATGGTGTCAAAAACCTAGTCTATAATTTATCGTGAGGAATGGTTGTGTAAAGTGTTGGAAAGTCGTACGTTTTGATGCTTTGATTGGGAAAAGTTTTGTGATTTCAAATTTACCGAAAGTTCTTTGAAATTTTTAATAAAATCCACAATTAATTTACACCACTTCTTACATGTTGTGGCACAGTATCTCTAGAGTTTCTCCTTCAAAGCAGTTAATATTTCTGTAAGGAGCAAGGATAGGGGCTTGGTAGAACATTTACTGGACCCAGCAGTGTATCACTGTAAGGGATTTTGTGAGGTTTAGGAATCCAGTATAGGTACAGTAACTCATATGTATTCGTTCCATTGACTGGGATATTAAACGTTTTTAAAACTGAAGCGTGATTTTGGAGAATTTCTTCTTTTTATAAGGGAATTTAGAGTATAAGTAGGATTACCAAATGTGGAATTAAAGACTAGTTCATTTAAAATACAGTTGTAATAATGAGCCTTACAAACAAGTACAATGTTGTTACAAGCATTGTCAGCTGGAACCAATACATATTCCTCATGTAACCTCACGTCTGGTTTACTAAACACAGAAGGATAGATAGAACGCACTTTTGTTTTGATGTGTCTAATACGTGATTTTAATATTCCTCTGATACTAGTGTAGCGATCTACGTGAGCGGATCATAGGATCTGATTTCAATCAGATTGTCATTAATTAAGTTATTGCGCCCAATAATTCCATTGATGTACGTATCAGATCAATTATTGCTCTCATCCATTGAATTGATGCGCCCATCATATGGAATTGAATAATTGCGCACAATAATCGATTTGATGCGCGCATCAATTAAATTATTGCGGGTAATAATTGAATCGATGCGTGCATGAAATAAATCATTTTGCACAATAATTGAACTGTTTTGATACGCGAATCAATACATTCAATGCTCTCATCATTTTAATTGATGCGCGCATCAATGTGTTAGAATTATTACTCCCAAAATTTAATGATTTAAAACGATTAAAGGATCATTAATTCAATTGTAAATATTGAATTGAAAATCTTTCTTATTTTTTTTTATATTATCAATGCATTTGAATATAGCAACAATTCAGTTACAGCGTGCAATAATTCAGATTTGAAGATATCATCAATCATTTGCAGCCGGAGAAGATTCCTCTAAAGTTCTTGACATGCAAACCAAACATCAAGGGGCGGGGGGTTAATAGGGTCCTCATAAGCGAAAACAGCCTCATTTTTCCACAGGCTTCGATTAAATGGGGATGGGGACTTATTCTTCACTACATGTCTTCACTTCATAACTTACATTCTTCTCATTCACTATACTACAATGAAATATAGTGGGAAAAGGGGGGGGGGGGGCAGTCACCCAAAATATCTTCATTTGAATATAGAATTAACAGATATTGATCATTGTCAACCAACCCCAACCCCTCTTTTTCCCCTGCGTGCCTGTATTGCCATGATAACCCCGTAAAATTCAAGGTTAACCAGAAAAATGCCTGTAATTGTGTCTGTTTTATCAATGTTACAGATGTATTCAAAAAGGAAATGCAGAACGAAGTTGTGATTTCGGAGGATACATGCATATATTCATCTCACAATTTTACAGTGTAAGCGTTTCGTGTTCACTTCAGTGATGTGGTGTTTACACATATACAAAACCATCATGTATAGTATTATAGACATGTACTGAATTATGGATAGTAAATTTCAGTTTGTCCGCATGCATGCATGTAAGAATTAATTCACACCTAAATCCTCGTAACATGCTTATATTTAATATTTGATTTTTCTATATTAACAGAAATTGTATATGGAAATAATATCTCGGTGTAAAGGCGGGTGACGTGCTAGTTGTTAATCGCGTATACATATGTACCAAATTACATAATTCTAACTATTCCTTTTTATTGTAATCATTTCAGATTGATTTACAATTATTGCATGACAAATTACTGAAAATTAAGATAAGTGAAAACATTTTGAAGAGTTCATTATGGACCTTTCTTTTAAAATATTTTGATAATATATTCCTGTTGGTTTAAAACAGAAAAGTTAATGAAGATCACGGAGGAAATATATACTAGTTCTGATTAAGTCGCAAGTTTAGTGTATCCATTACCTAGATATAATGTCTCAGGAAAAATATTTAATTAGTTTTATGCTGCGTTAGCCTCAGGCCCCCAACTGTCATACCCCTGGAATATCGACTTTATATTTTTCTTTCATCAGAACTTATTTTAACGTAAATCTTATTATATCGATGTTCTGACGTTGCGTTTTAACGTCATTTTGACGTTACCAAAACATTGACACCAATAGCGTGCGCGACGTCTATATGTTTTATAAGATATCTCATAAACCTTATAAGATATCTTATATACTCGTATTTTATGAGATACATCATATATGAATTTTTATAAGATATCTCATAAACTTTATAAGATATTTTATAACTTTCATGAAATATCTTATAAAAGAAACTTTATAAGATATATTTCATAAATTTTATGAGATATCTTGTTTAATATATCAGATATCTTATAAACTTTACGAGATATCTGATATAGTTTATATGATATCATATATTCTAAGAAATATCTTATAAACGGTAAACTATTTGAAATATCTTATGATTAGATCTTGTGTAACCTCTGTAAATAAATTATCAATAACTAGCTATTTTTCGTTGTTGCAAATGGGAAAATATGTTTTGTATTTCTGCGCTCAAGCGTGATAGACCACGTGTGTGTGTTCATAACTGACCATGGACTTCCCTATACTTGTTTTTTAAAACCGGTTGCTATCACTCACTCACTTTCCCGCTTTTACTAACCCAGGGCCCGCACACTCTCGGTGCTACAATACACTACATACCATAGAAGGGAACAGACGTTGCAGCTATTTAGCTACGATTATCCATATTTTTAATACTGGGAATATATGTACCGGTGTTTGGTAACTATTCACTATATAACTTAAAGCATTTAATCAAGAATTTACAAAAATACATTTGAAAAGAATTTAAAATTAACCAATATAACAAATCAAATTTATTTCATATAACAAATTAATGATTTGGTCTATCTGATCGCAATCTTTTAGTACCAAAAATCTTACCAAAAATAATTCCATGTGTAGCTGATAAGGTGATGCTCCGTTTGGCACAATAGAGTGAATCATAACCAGGGGCGGATCCAGGAATTGTGGTTACGGGGGGGGGCCACTTTATGAGGCAGTGGGTCCAGGGCGAAGTCCTGGTGCGGGTCCAGGGGGCGAAGCCCCCGCAAGCTCCTGGATTTTACAGATTTTATGGGGCTTGAAATATTTCTCCTATTAAGTCATTTGTACTATTTTTTATCATTTTAATAAGGTGAAATTAATAAAATGACCCAAATTTTAAGGGTTTTTGGGAAAAAATTAAGTTCTCCCAATAAAGTAATTCAAGAAATCAAAGGATTTTGTCATTTATTTCTCCGGGAGTGGAAGAAATTATTGCTTCTTTTATCGTTTAGTACATTTTCCGAAACAAGATACCACGATTTACCTTAAATTTTAGGGGGGCGCTGCGCCCCCCCCCCTCTAAATCCGCCACTGATAACACCTATAGGCCTAGCTAGAATGGTCATTTATTGAGGAAATAGGCCAAATGACAAGAATCAGACACAGGCACCTGAAGTATGGATATAACTACACCCCCCCCCTTTTCATTTTTTTTGGGGTGACAATAATTTCTCTGAAATGTGTGAATTCCCAGTCTATCTCATCCCTCTTTCGATTCATGTAATCTTTTCACGCTTTTTGTAAGCTTGGAGATTGGCCTTCTACTGGTATAATAAAATACATTTTACTATACCAGTAGAAGGTCAATCTCTAAAGCTTACAAAAAGCGTGAAACGATTACATGAATCGAAAGAGGGATGTAGACTGGGAATTCATACATTTCAGAGAAATTATTGCCACCAAAAAAAAAAATGAAAAAGGGGTGGGGTAGTAATTAATATTCATACTTCAGGTGCCTGTGGAATCAGACTGGACATATAGCCTTAGGATATAATATACAAAAAGATGTGTTAAACATTTTAACAAATCCGACAAATAAAAAACCATACAATAAATATGATGGCAATGCTGCCAAGGATAACATATAGACATAGAGAAGTGTTAAACAAAATCTGACCAAAAAAAAAAAATGACGATAATCATGCTTTGACAGAACATAATAGAACAAATTCTAAAAAGTGCCAAATAATTTATTAACCTAGTATCAAATTTTAATAAGTGGGCAGTCGTCAGTGGCATGGAATCAATCGACAAGTTAAGAGATGGTGATTTACATACAGTGATACTTTTAATGTTCACCATAATTTTGACCTCGGCAAGTTAAAACAGCGCCACCACGTAGCCATCGGTCTTATGATTAGTCATGTGATCAAAACATGGCCGGTATAAGGTTTGTTTTTGTTCATTAATCGTTTCATGTTTTATCAATAAAACTAGTTACGTTTGATATAGAGGAAGTATGCTGAATTAATAATCGTATTATTATTTAAAGTGTAATCGACTAATCATGCTGTCAACTCGTGAAATGATATGATTTGCTCCAAATTTTCACTAGGCTTCCGATGCAGTACTTATCATCAGATCATGTCTTGTGTAACTATTTGTGTGCATTCAAATAAACTTCATTTTTGGTTGGAGTATGTACGTTGTAATACTGTTTACTATGTCTTTGTATTGTGAGATAATGCTTTTTTTTTTTATTTTTTTTTTTAGCTCAGCACAGTAAATTAATAATTCTTAATTAAGAATCCTGTGGATGATAAGCTCCATGATACAGGTTGGGAACACTTCCCCTTTAGTGAGATCTTCTCACTAAAATGCGATTATCCCTCTTTAGCGAGAAAGTAAACATTACCATAAACAGGTGTTTTGATTGAAATTAATGGCAAATTCTGTGCAATGGCAATGCTGAATATTAAAGTAAGACGCACACGTCTTTATAAAATTGACAACACAGTAAATAAATTTCATATCAACGGTGCTGTATAAGAGAGAAGGAGGCGGAAATCCAATTCACATCATGAGTTTTTTGTTTTAATCTATATATGTAAGACTCCAAAGTGTGATGGTCTGGCACACCAAAGTGTGATGGTCTGTCATTTGTAGGCGCACCATGTCGAAGTGCGATAATCTGGCACTCCAAAGTCCGATGGTGTAGAGGTAAAGTTTGTGACGTCCCATTATTATGTCGTCATTCGTAACATCTTTCAAAATCAAACCGAAGAAATGCAACATCAGTTCGCCCCAACAAAGGTTCTTTCTGCTGGCACCAATGTCTTCGGGATATTGGAGGAAGGCACATATGATAAAGATTGACAAGGACGATAGCAAGGGGCAAGGGATTATGACAACAGCAAAGTACATTTGTTGTCCAAGTATCTACTTCACCCAAACATGTTTTAATGCACGATCATTTATTACTTGTGACGTACACGTAATAAATTCCTGGGGGTATGCTATAATGCAAAACATTCTATACGATTTCATGTTTGAAAATTTTTTGTGTTTAATAAAACGACAACTAAATGGTAATGAAATAAGTTGTTATTATTATTTTTTGCATTGATACTTTGGTGAAACAACACACATTTGGTACAGTCTGTACCAAAAAACTGTGTGCATTCAGTTTTGCAAACCAACGAACTTTGGCGTGTCACTCCATTGCACTTTGGCGCATTAATATCTACCATCGGACTTTGGCATATCAGACCATCTCACTTTGGTGTATTTGTCTCACACCATCACACTTTGGCATGTCACACCATCGCACTTTGGCGCATGAGTGTGAACCATGGCACTTTAGCTTGTCACACGGTCAGGGTTTGGCGCAGACCATCACACTTTGGCGTGGCCAACGCTCTTTGGAGTCTTACATATATTTATCAAAGTTTCAGACGTTTTAGCGCTTTTTCTTCTTTTCACATGAAACATGAAGAGATATACTCTGTTGGTGTTTTTCTCGGTTGTACGGGATATATTTACTCTTGTTAAAGAAAGAGGGATAATTGTGTTTTTGCGAGAATATCTTGATGTAGGGGAGGTATTCTCAACCTGTTATAATACACTGTACAATATTACTTGGAGAACTAGAATGACAATGGTGTAGGCTATTCCAAATTATTTTTACATAGAGCAGATTCTGTTACATATTTACCACAGTTTATGTGCTCATGAATTGCAAACTTTAAGAGTTTCATAGTGATCAGAGAACTAGGTTGGATAGCTGTAAAGTATAAGAGTAATTACCAGACTTGACATTTTGGGTGTGTAACAGGAAGGGAGAAAATACAACAGACCACACTGGGATTTGGGTGGTTGTAATGAATGTGTTTGTTAAAAGTATGTTACACAAAAATTTTTATCATTGTTTTTTTTTGGGGAGGGGGGATTGTTGCATTTTGCATATTGAACTTATTTATGTTAAATGTCAACTGAAAAAGAATGAAAACAAAACAAACATTGAACATATATCTTTTGCAGGAAAAATGGAGTTGGAATTTTTTTCATATATGATCATACAATGCTCCAGAAAGAGGAAGATGACTTAAAAGATGCCATTCTCTATTTTTATCCCCCATTTGTAAGTAAAGGTACTCATTTCAGTACTTGTTCTGACTCATGTGAAAAATGTGATTATTTTATGCTGTATATGATTTACAGGTATTGAATTTGCAAAAAAAAAAGAGGAGGGTACATGTTTTAACATTCATGGGTTTGTTTTTTGAGTTTCCTTTTGCTAAAATCAGGATTGGTGAGCTGTAGCGATATGATATTTTGAAACAGGTTGAGGAGAATGACCAGTGTGCTATGTGTGGCCAGTTAATGGGGATGTCCGAGTTCCTTTCCTGCACCATCAGCCAGTCTCCACCATGCATCTTTTCCCTGAAGAAAGGAAAGTACTGTCTGAAAAGGATAGGAGACTACAGCTTTGTAAGATTAGGATTTTACCTGATTTTACCTGAACTAGTCATTCTGCTTTGTAAGTTCTTTGAAAGGATCTGTGCATGTCTTTTACTGAGTACATGTTCTGTGAATTTGTAGGGACTAGAAGGAAACTTTGGAGACTCCAATAACCAATTAAAACAACAACTGGATTTCCTCTATAACTCCTTTGTCATGTATTGTGGAAGCATACTGAACATAAAACATGTAAGTGAATGTCTCTAAAATATATATTATGTGTTCACAATATGCCGGTTTCGAGATACGTTTGAGTTATTTCCCTTTGAAGAACTCTCGTAGATAGTAAGGCGCGAAACAACTTGTTTACATGCGGGATTGGGACGAATATTCATCACTGCATACTGCATAAGTGAATGTACTCAATATGTTTCTCATACGCTGTTTCATCACCCGAATTCAACTGATACACAAACTAAGTAAGTGATAAGTATTCAGGGAGTAATCAAATATATGGAATTCTTATCATATCACATAATTTCGTTGATTGTAGGTATCATATCCAGGATATTACTTTCAAATATCACATTGTTTTTATATTTCTACTTTAGTAAAACATTCTTTCGATAGTATTTTGTATTTCCTACATTTACACATCTAAAGAGAAGCCGCTTTTAATATGTTCTATCGTCTTCCTCACTGACTGTAAGTTTACGCTGTCCCACTTAGGCACTCAAAATTCTACTAAATGTACCTCCTACACAGGAGAGCTCCTATCTCGAAACTGGCGTATTGTAATGATAGCCATTTCCTCATGAACACACCACAGTTGTAAACATTATGCATGTATTGATATTGATAAATATTGTATGTCTTTGTTAACGGTTGGGAATTCCAACAGAAATGAAAGTGGAATGTGAATATGTATTAGAGATAAATTTTATTTTTAGGTCACCTGAGTAAACTCGTTTGTCCCCAGCATTTCATCTTAAGCATATTTCACTGTAGTTCACAACAACAAACATCCCGAGAAATGGGTGGTCTTGATTCTTGCGGATATTTATTGTAATCAAACAAACTTGATGTACAGTGTATGACCTTTGTAATGTTTGATTATTCTGTGTTTCAAAAGTAGTATTTTTTCTTTTCACAGCAATATTCTGGTGACCACAAGGGATTTTTGCGAGAGCTTCGGGGTATCTGGGATATTCTGTACCCATGTGGTTCATGGCATGACAGTTTTCTTACGCAAGCATTCCAGATTCAACCTTCCTTAAACATTCCAAAGGTAAAACTTTTACATGTAATTGTCGAAATATAGATGTACACTCTAGATTTTCTGTTGAGTCAGTGGTGTGATTGAAGTTTACTTTGATTTTGTAATATATTAGATAAATGTCTATTTTCTGAATTCAGTTTTTTGTTTTGCTCACTTGAACTATAAGTTCAAGTGAGCTTTTCTGATCACTTTTTGTCTGTCTGTTTGCCCATCCATTTGTCAGTCTGTCTGTAAACTTTTATTCAGTTTTGATTTCTTCTCCAGAACCAATTTCAATCAAAGCTGCCATAAGGTATACTTGGGTAAAGGGGATTCAAAATTGTTCAAATGAAGGGTCACATCCTTTTCAAAGGGAAGATGATTAAGAAATAGTGAAAATATGGTGGCATTTTTAAAAATCTTCTCAAGAAACACTGGACCAGAAAAGACAAAACTTATATGAAAGCTTCCGTAATAAGTGTAGATTCAAAATTGTTCAAATCATGGCCCTTTGGGAGGGGGTTAGGATGGTGACAAAATTGAAGATAAATATAAGAGAAAAACTTTACACATCTTGACTTTTGTCTAGAACTACAGGGTCAATTTTAACCAAGTTTGCCACATAGCATCCTTGAGTGAAGGGAGTTCAATTTTTTTTTAATGATAGGGTCACACCCTTTTCAAAGAGAGAAGATGATTAAGTATAGCGCAGATATGGGGACATGTTTTAAAATCTTCTTTTCAAGAACCACAGGACCATAAAAGACAAAATTTATGTGAAAGATTCCTTAATGAACGTAGATTCAAAATTGTTCAAATCATGGCCCCCAGGGGGTAGGATGGGGACACAATTGGGGATCAAATGTTTACATTGGGATATATGTGAAATAATCTTTTAAAATCTTCTTCTCAAGAACGGCATGGCCTTGATTAGTTATGAATATACAAGCATCCTCAGGTAGTGTAGATTAAAATTTCTTCAAATCATGTTTAGGGGGATAGAGTGAGGCCACAATAGGAGAACAAAGTTTTTATATTGGAAAATGTAGGGAAAAATTTTTTTAGAATATTTTTCTCATGAGCAACAGTGTCATAATTGTTATATTTATCAGGTCTCGAAATAATTGATAGCGTGATGGTTAGGGGCCAGTAAATTGTGGAATTGGGCTAGTGCTTTGTAAAGAACATGTACCCCTGGGCTAGTTAATTTGAATACGTACTCATCAAAATTCCTCTGAGTCAACAATTGGCCTAGTAAATTGGGGGTTTTATCAGAATAAAATAATTTCTTGATTTCACTTTGTTAAGTTATAATATGAAGGCCACACAAAATCATATTAATAATGTAAACATTTCCAAGTTGTGTGGATTCAAGTTTTCCCCCTTCAAATTATGGATCCTGGGGCTAGAATTTTTACTTGTTAGTATCTGAATAAAGTGTAAAAATCTTTAAACATCTTCCCCAGAACAGTAAGACTAAGTTAGTGATATTGATAGTGAAGCATCCCTATGTCGTGGATTTAAGTTCAATTAAGTCATGACCCATGAGGTTCAGGTGGGGGTATAATATGGGGTCAAACTTTTTTGTGAGATATAGAACGTAAATATCTTCTTCTGAAGCAGAACCAGAGGGATTCGGGTCAGCTTGTTTCAAGAGTTATGCCCCTTGATTCTGAAAATTGAAAATTTTTACTTTCAGGGTAAAGGAGAGCTCTTTCTACAGGCTTCCAACATTTTGCAGTCCAGCCAGAGGAGGCCCGGGGTCTTGGTGGGACTTATCATGTACAAAAACAGGTACTCTTATCTACTGAGTATCGACCAAGTGATTCTGTAAAAAAGCCTAACTGGAATCTGCATCACATTTGTCTCTTGTTTTTAGAGTTCTGTGTACTCAGGCTTCACCACAACTCAGTAGAAAACTCATATTGGTCACCCCACAGGTATAGTTCATTCATTTTATCAACAAATGTAAATTATTTCCAAAATAGTAAAATATATGACATTTCCATATTTTTATATGTGGAAAATTTTCATCCAAGATATATTAATTCTGGAGAGAATATTTCGCATAGATATGTGTACACCACCCCACACATTTATTCATTTGCATTACATTCCATAGCAAAACATTTTGACATCATGGAAATAATCCAGTGTGTTAGCTGCAGAACTGTAGCTCTCAGGGGAAAAATTGGGACAGATCAATTTTTTCCCAAAGAGCTACAATTCTGCAGTTACCAATTGTGTATGACCATTCCCATGGGAAAAGCTTAATAGATAATTAACAAATGTACATAGAAT
>NC_079164.1:66847508-66907533 GCF_947568905.1 Ostrea edulis
TTCCTCATCATGTGTATGAATGATTGCTTATTCCTTACGATGTGCCAAAGCTATGTAATGATTGGTGCTAACTTCATTTTGATAATAGTGATGTAAGTTTCCCCTGTACACGATAAACATCATTAACAGATTGCTTCTTGTTACATTGGAGGGAATTTTATTAGTGCCAATAGAACCCAGAGTTATAAATTAATCTGCATTGTAATCCAAAAATAACAAGATTGAACGATATTGTCTATAATTAACTAGACAGAGATATTGTCTATAATTAACTAGACAGAGATATTGTCTATAATTAACTAGACAGAGATATTGTCTATAATTAACTAGACACTGAGATATTGTGTATAATTAACTAGACACAGAGGTATTGCCTATAATTAACTAGACCCAGAGGTATTGTCTATAATTAACTAGACACAGAGGTATTGCCTATAATTAACTAGACACAGAGGTATTGTCTATAATTACATGTAACTAGACACAGAGATATTGTCTATAATTAACTAGACACAGAGGTATTGTCTATAATTAAATAGACACAGATTTGTTGTCTATAATTACATGTAACTAGACACAGAGGTATTGTCTATAATTAACTAGACACAGACGTATTGTCTATAATTAACTAGACACAGAGATATTGTCTATAATTAACAAGACACAGAGATATTGTCTATAATTAACTAGACACAGGGATATTGTCTATAATTAACTAGACACAGGGATATTGTCTATAATTAACTAGACACAGAGGTATTGCCTATAATTAACTAGACACAGGGATATTGTCTTTAATTAACTAGACACAGAGATATTGTCTATAATTAACTAGACACAGAGGTATTGCCTATAATTAACTAGACACAGATATTGTCTTTAATTAACTAGACACAGGGATATTGTCTATAATTAACTAGACACAGAGATATTGTCTATAATTAACTAGACACAGAGATATTGTCTTTAATTAACTAGACACAGAGATATTGTCTATAATTAACTAGACACAGAGGTATTGCCTATAATTAACTAGACACAGAGGTATTGTCTATAATTACATGTAACTAGACAAAGAGGTATTGTCTATAATTAACTAGACACAGAGATATTGTCTATAATTAACAAGACACAGAGATATTGTCTATAATTAACTAGACCCAGAGATATTGTCTATAATTAACTAGACACAGGGATATTGTCTATAATTAACTAAACACAGAGGTATTGTCTATAATTACATGTAACTAGACACAGAGGTATTGCCTATAATTAACTAGACACAGAGATATTGTCTTTAATTAACTAGACACAGGGATATTGTCTATAATTAACTAGACACAGAGATATTGTCTATAATTAACTAGACACAGAGATATTGTCTATAATTAACTAGACAGAGATATTGCCTATAATTAACTAGACACAGATATATTGTCTATAATTAACTAGACACAGAGATATTGTCTATAATTAACTAGACACAGAGATATTGTCTATAATTAACTAGACACAGAGATATTGCCTATAATTAAATAGACACAGATATATTGTCTATAATTAACTAGACACAGAGGTATTGTCTATAATTAACTAGACACAGAGGTATTGTATATAATTACATGTAACTAGACACAGAGGTATTGTCTATAATTAACTAGACACAGAGGTATTGTCTATAATTAACTAGACACAGAGATATTGTCTATAATTAACAAGACACGGAGATATTGTCTATAATTAACTAGACACAGGGATATTGTCTATAATTAACTAGACACAGGGATATTGTATATAATTAACTAGACCCAGAGATATTGTCTATAATTAACTAGACACAGAGATATTGTCTATAATTAACTAGACACAGAGATATTGTCTATAATTAACTAGACATAGAGATGTTGTCTGTTCCTTTTTATTTACGTGCAGATATGGGTATTGTCCAGACAAGTGGGCCGCCTTCCAGGTATCTGGCTTAGCTGCGCTCATGGCAGATTTCCTTTTTTTATGGTCATGAGGGTTGGCAGTAGAGAGCTTCCATTCTCTTTGATCTCTCTCCATCAGCTCTTTCCATGAGATAGCATTGGCCGACCAACTCTATGCCCACCAGGAACTTGTATACTGAGAGCGCACTTGACTGCACTGCTGGATCTGACAACGTGTCCATACTAGTGGAGTCTCCTTTTCCTTAAGATGAGGTCGAGGTCATCGATACCAAGCTGCCCCAGCAATTCAATTGAACCTACAGTGGCCATATCTTTAGGCTTGATGTTGCAGATCTGTCTTACCATGGCCCTGTCATTGCGTAGTAGGTGATGAAGATTTGGCTTGGTCAGTGCCCAGGTCTCACTGGCATGGAACGTAGCGCTCCATACATAAGTGTTATACACTGGACCACGGGTCTTGTGCAACAGGTGGCATGATGTCAGGACAGGTAGCAGCTCCTTGAACTTCTTCCAAGCAGTCTTCACATGCATAGTGGTTGCAAGGTCACAGCCACCAGCTGTGGAAAGCATGTCTCCGAGGTAGCAGAAGGAACCTACAACCTCCAACTTGTCCAAACTAACTTGGACATCACTCTGCAGCCTGCCGTCAAGAGGGTGAGCCATTCCCCTGCATCTTGAGCATCTAAACTCAGGGTCCACAAACAGGCACATGAGCCCACTGCATTTCTTGAGATGGTTGTATTTTTTTAAAATAAGACGCATAGACGATCGCCTGTTTTAGCTAAAGACGTATAGCATTGTGTACTTAACAAGACGCATGATTTGACTTCACACACAAAATATGCATTCTACTTTAGAAAAATATTGAAGAAATTTAAACATGGAAACAATTACATATAACAATGATATGTCATTTCTGTGTCTTATTAATATGTAGACTATCATAGACAGTCCCAGTCCATAGGATTTATTTAATTGTGTTGTTGAGTCATATTTGTGCTTTATATACATGTGTATATATATATATATACATATATATGTATATATATATATATATCATTCTTGTACAGTTTTCCTTTGGTGGTTTCGAACAATATTTAAGGTTATGGCGGATGAATCCTAGGATAGAATTTGAACGGTTTGAAATCTTATTAATATACGAGGGCTGTTCGATATGTAATGTGTATTGTACCACAGCACGATAAAGCTTTGCACGATTTCGTGGATGATGATACTCTTGAATAGCTTTATTCAATACCTTTCCAACGGTATAAACACGAGCCTTCAGCTCCACATAGTTATAAACTTAGCCATTTCAATAGAGCCAGTCGTTGACCACTGTTGTAAAAATGGTTGGGGAAACGGTTGAGAATATAGAAGAAATTAGAGCTTATATAAAAGTTAGCGCAAAATTCGGTAATGCTGATTTTTACTGCATTAGGGGAAGTTTATGTGTCTGATGAGGTATCTTATGAGACAGTTCGTAGGTGGAGAAAGAAATTTCTGACCGACACAGAGTTTGTCAAAAATGCAGCAAGCAAAAGTCAGGGAAATAATTGATACACGATTCGTGATATTGCCAAAGCTGTTGGCATATCGCTATCGCGGGTGCATTTCGTTTTGAAGCGTATTTTGAAAGTACGAAAGATTTCTGCCAGATGGATATCGCATATATTGACAGATGATTAAAACTGGTACGAGTACAAACCGCTAAGCAATTGCTCAAAATGTTTCCCAAATTCAATCGAAGACAATTTTCAAACATTGTTACTGGTGACGAAACATGGGTTCACTATTTCGAAACAGTAAGAAAAATTGGAAAGAAAATATGGCTAACTAAACACAGTAGAAGGCCTGTAGTTGCCGAAAGAACCATAAGCACAAAGAAGGTTCTTTATTGCATATTCTTCTCATGTGATGGTATAGCCGTACAAATTCCGATGCCGAAGAGCAAACGTGTTACAGGTCGGTATTACCGAGATGTTATATTAAAAAAGCTCAAGGAATATTATCATAAACGATGCCCTGCGTCAGAATTTAGGCATTTTCATGATAATGCTCCATCACACATCTGAGCTTGTGAAGCAATTTTTGAAGTCGGAGAAGGTTACCGTCTTGCCACACCCACCCAATCTAATTAAAACCAGATCCTAGGATAAGCTCACAATCGCTACAGATTACGGAGAGTATACGGCGCAGATTTAGAAGTCTGATTTTAATTAGATTGCACACCCACCATATTCTCCAGATCTAGCCCCACGCGACTTTTTCCTTTTTCCAAAACTTAAAAAGTTCTTATCTGGTCGTCGTTACAAGTCCCGACAAGCCCTTGGCTCAGCCATCAGTCTCAGAGGTCTACCTAAATTAGCGTACCGCGACGCATTACAGGATTGAAATTAAGTACAGTATTTCAAACCGCAGAGAATACTTTGAAGGGATGTAATGTTCATTTCACTATTTGAGTCGAATGGTTTTGAAATATCGTACAATACACATTACATATCGAACAGCCCTCGTATGTTGATCATTTGAGGTTCTCGCTGAGGGTAATACCAAGATATAGGTTGTCCTATACTTGTTCCAGGATGTGGTTGTCCAGCATATAACGGTATTGATGTGGTGTCTTGCTCCTTGTAGTAGACATGAGATAACACTTTCTTGCATTGAAGCGCATGCCCCAAATTTTTGCCCACGCTTCAAGTTATGTCAGATCGTTTTGCAACTGAATCTGGTTGTTGATGCTTTTGATAGGTCTATAAAGTAAACAGTCATCCACGAAGAGACGAACTTGGAAGGTGACACATGTTGGTAAGTCATTTATATGGCAGAGGAACAAGAGGGGTCCTAGTATAGTGCCTTGGGGGACTCCAGAGTCCACGGTGCATGGTGAGGATGCTTCGCCGTCAACACCAACTCTCTGCTCCTTTTGAGTTAAAAATGAACTTATCCAGGCATGAGTGGTACCCGAAATTCCGGGGTAGCAGCATTGTCAACATATTAGATAAAGTTGGGACAATTGGTGTGGTTCACATGTTCATGTCCCTACTGATATTCTCCTTCAAAAACTTTTTTTTTTTTTATTTTTTTTTTTTTACAGTGAACAGAGTATTGGATGGACATTTGTATTCCTATAACTATGTAAAACTACATCTTTTTTGACTGTACAGTAACGGTGTGTATTTTCACTTAAACATTGCAGAAATTGTCAAGGGTGAATTTTCAAGACAAAAATCTGGATTTGCGTATCTCTACATGTAAAATCTCGCAATGCAATATGTCCTTAATTACGTAGGATTCCGGGGACCCGCACCTGGTTGCACAGTCGTCACAGATTTGATTGAAATATATTCCTTAGCAAGGCAAAGCCCGCAAAAAATGTAATTATGTTGAAATCCAGGGCGGGGGGGTGTCATCGTTATGTCATTCAATGTTCGTTACTAGATAATAATATTAACTTTTACTGCAGTACTATGTTATTAGTTATGTGGATTCTTGGCAGGGTACATGGCCTCACATTCCTGGCTATCGCCAGAAACCCATGGTCGGTCGCACTTCTTTAACTTAAATTCCCGGCTTGTCCAATCAAATGCCTATATTTTTCTCTGCGGTAGTTCATATGTCATGCAGCCTAGCTTCTACTCTTCTCTTAAATCGTATTGACTACTTACTTTCCTCCAGTGAAAATCACACTTTCTTTGTATGCACTGTATACATGTAACAAAGTAATTTCAGGCATATTTTTAAGTCTGTATCTGTAAGAAAAAACTGCTATAAAAACAGAGCAGAAGACTGGCAGTCCACCCTGCTCTGATAAAACTGCAATATTCGTACTCTTCTTTCCTGATCTAATTTTCAGACCTGTTTTTCGTGATATTACTGAGAGTAACACAAAAATTTGTAATTTATCAAATAAACATCTTCACAAGTCAAGGGTTATTGATTCGTTACCTCGCTAACGAATCAATAACCCTTGACTTGTGAAGATGCAAATAAATAAAGAAAAAAAAAATGTGGCTTATAAATGTCGAATGAAGATAACGTTGTTATTTAAGCTGGGTCATTTTTTATAAACATATTCAAAATATGAAATAATAAACAGAGCAAGATGTAAACTGTATAACAGTGGCGTAGTTTCCATTGAGGCAACCGAGGCACCTGCCTCGGTAAAAAAAAAAAAAACAACCCACCTTTTACGTTGTTAAAATTTCGATAGCTTCTGGGGGGCTGCGCCCCCCAGACTCGGTAATATTCGAACCCAAGCTACGCCTATGTATAACTTTAGTATAATTTCTATAAACGTATCATATATTGTCATACCGGTACACTGTAGATATACATTAAATTTTTAAATAGTTTAATTGATCAACTTTTTTCTCTCTGTCTTTTTGTTTGTCATCTCTATGCTTTGTATTCCAGACAGGGTCCAGAATTGGATGAATGAACAAATATAATATACATCTAAGTTTGTCGATACAATATATGGTATAAAAATATATGTAAAGGCTGGGGATATAGAATACTCATACCAGTAATACTACCCCCTCCCCTCCGCCCGAGCTTGACTTGGAGCTATTCATGTGCACGTTATGGCGCATGAATATTGATCATGAATAGGTTAGTTGAACTTGGAAGGGTTTTACAAAACATATGATATTGTACTTGACAGTACGGAAGCCGACAGGTGCCTGTTAAATGAATATTAATTCTATACCCTGGCACTTATCGGCTTCCGTAGGACAGAGCCCATACATGTTCTTGTTCGATTGTACATCAGTTGAAAATATTAGAGAACTGTATTTGACATCCGAAAAGTAGACCACCTATTCAACAAGAACAAGACGGCAGTGAAAATTTCATAAGAATTAACAGTTACATATTCTTATGGAGTAGTATTTCTATTTTACCAGTATTTTGCTGTACACTGTAAAAATAACAGATTTGGCTATTTTTTCCCTTGAAGAATCCCTCTAACACGTCCATGCACACACATTCGCCGCGCTTCGGAAACTTGGAACGAAGTTTGAGACGTGCTCAAGGAGTTTACTTAAGCCATATGGCAAACCTCTAGGTATGAGTCACGCGAGGAGCTCTGAGTGAATTTAGAGGTCTAAATATCAATGAGGACTGTTCGCCATTCATAACTACTCGTCTATTTCCGTGAACGATACATTAAATTATCGTTCACGGAAATGGCCGAGTAGTTACGGTACCAGCATTATACTAGTCTTGCTTTCTCCCATATATGGGGGCATATTTTTGCCATCATTTGTCAGATGATTACGTCGACTTGTCAGATGATTATGGTCGACCTGTCATATGATTATATCGACTTGTTACTTAATCAAGTCGACTTTTCAGATGATATTGTCCTCTTGTCAAATAACAATACGTTTAAAAAGTAACCCGTAAAAATGCATTCATGCCCAAAATATGCCATCCACTTAAAAACATAATGATCTGACATTCGACGAAAAGTTCTTTCAAGTCGACATAACGATCTTTTTGTCGACTTTTCAGATGATTATGGTGACAAGTCAGATAATCATGTCGACTTTTCCGATCGTGATGCGGACTTGTCAGATATTAATACGGTAAATGTCAGCAAATGGCATTTAGCATATCAGAATTATAATGAGCGAGGATTTTTTTCCTGACAAGTTGACATAACCTTCTCACAAATGATGGCAGAAATACGCCACCATACCTATAAGCTCTTATATTGTAGATTTTTTTAACTCGTGAAAAAAAAAAATATACACCGAAATTTATCGGTGAAGTGAAAACGTCTCCCAATTTTTATCTTAGTCTTAAGATATTTTATGAAGCCTTTCGCTTCAACCTGCATTGCCCCCAGAATGTGACATTGCTCCAGTCCGTGCCACGTCACTAATCCACCGAAAGCTACTCGTTATCCCTCCGATTTAGGGAATCGACTTCTTAAACAACGTCAGTATATTGGACATATTCTCTTGATTCAAATTGATGGTATTTAAACTGTAAATCAATCTTTCAGAATATTTCATATCTTTATTCATATTACAACATGATGTTGGACAACAGAGATCTCGATTTCTCGACCCTTGTCTGGTTCTTCTGGGTCCTCTACTCGATCAAATGCAGGGTGATGTCTCTTGGAGATCTTCATATTCCATAAACATAAATCTTGGCCCATCTGTACCCACATGAACATAACACCAACACAATACATAACTTAGTGCAGTACTCATTATTGTCAATTGGATGTACAGATACACATTAATTTGAAACAATGCTCAACCCTACCGAGTTCCTTGGTTGTTCTGGAGGTAGTAATTTAAAAACCCTTTCTTTATGTATAAGGTAAATCAAATATTGATCCTCTACTCAGACTAGAAGTCTTGAATAGATAGATGCTGTCGTGTATATTTAATATATATATATATATATTCATCAGCTGTTTTCTTTGTCTTCTACTCCAGGTCTTTGGACAGAATTATTAAAATCTGATACATCAAACAAAAATTATATAATGGAAGACAAGTCTGAATAAAATGAACTGGGAATAGATCCACGAGTTCTATATGTTGGTATGGATTTTTTATGAGAGTGAAACAATGTTCAATCAAAACTCAAATACCTGGTAATGTCTAAAATATTGAAAATATTAGCACGAGTTATTTGTGTAGTTTGAGAGAGACATTCAGAAACTGGGATAGTACAGTGTTGTATGTATGGAATTTCACTCAAACGAACGATGACCGTAACACATGATCAAAAACAATTCTTTTTTAAGTTACAAAAATATATTCCATGTAAAAAAAATGAACTGAGATAGAAATCGTTTGTTTATTGTTATGTTACATTTCATTATATAAACATAAAAACATTTATTGCTGATATTCGCTTTGCACATCATTGCAAACCACGGGTTGAGGTTCAAATGCACAAGAGAGAGAGAGAGAGAGAGAGAGAGAGAGAGAGAGAGAGAGAATTAAATTGATTGGTAAAAAACGTGATTACCAACGATGGGTTTGCTAGACATGCGACAATAGTCACTTAAAAATCGTTGAGATACACACTACAAGAAAAGAAGACCACTTGCACCTTATAACAAAGCGATGGCAAAATCAAAATAAATTCGAAGCCCGTGTTGTTATACAAATGTAGTTACAATTCGATTTTTGACGTAATGTTGAAGGGTTTTTGTAATATGACGATGACTCTTTTGCCACAAAAATCATGAGTATTTGTCATTAATAAATATATCAGAGAGAAAAAACCCAGTTTGCTTGATGGGTGTGTCTTCAAGGTTTATGTGATTTGGTTCTGGCGAAACCGTCATACGCCGTCTGGTCGATGACGTCCGTGTTCTGCATGGCGTATTCCACCCACGATTGGTCCTCGTCTGTTATTGCACTCTTGTTTGTCCAGCGGTACGGATTCACTCCATACAGCCATGGAGATCTGCTTGACCTCACATCGCGGACTTGGGAAGAGGGTCCATACTTATCCTTTGGAATGTCTAGACTTACGTCAGATCCGGGGCGAATAACTTTCTGTAACTTGTCATCCATACCCTTACACTTTTGGTTTTCCTGGGTTATTTCACTAATTTTGTCCGATTTGACACACGCATCATATTTTTCTGATTTCAAACTCACATCATTTTTATTCGATTTCTCACTCACATTTGTAGCTCTGGAGGAAACTTGTTGCTCAAAGGGAACCTTTCTCACAGGGTCACTTGCTTTTGGCTTCGGCTTTTTATCTTCCAGTTTCCGACTGTCCTCAGACCCCCGTACATGATTCTCTTTGTTAATTTTGCTGTCCTGTTTATTTATTGACCTTGGCGTTTCAAACTTAATTCTAGAGGCCTCTACCATTGAGTCCAAATGATGCACAGAACCATAAAGAGCATTGTCATAACTAACCACTTCCGGTCTGCTACAGCTCTCAATAGACGACATGGATCTCCTTAGTTCCGTGTATCGTTTATCCTGATGGCGACCAAAGAACCCGCCACCATAATGCACTACATTTTTTGTTAATTTCATATACCCCAATTTAGTCAAAGCAGAACTAAGATCCGGAAGTTTGTCAATAGAATTTACTATAGACCTCTTGGTCTTACCACTATCCACAGGAACCTTTTGAAAATATTCCAAAGTTTCTTGTTCTTTGCCGCGAAGTTGCGAGTATATACTGTTGCCAATGGTCAAAGCAGACGAGTACGTATATTTTACGCTGGTGTCTTTATTTGACTCCTTTGATTCTTTCTTTGAGTTTTCGCTGTTTGAACCACCACTTGAATTCCTTGACTCCATTTTCAATCTGGCTCGAATTTTGGGAATTTTTTTCGCCTCACGTGGACTTTTCTCCACTTCATTGTCCGATTCCGATTTTCCCTCTGTATCGATTCTGTCGAGCTTTTCCTCCGTGCTCTTGCTCAACACTCGGTTGAGTCCCTTCAGTCGCACCATGGCTCCCCTGTTTTTCTTGTGATACTGCCATAACCGTTCTCGTTTCTTCAGCTCCTGGTCCTTGGGGTTATCAATGACGAACTTTCTAACTCCTCCCAGATGTGACACGGAGCGCGAGAGATCTGTGTGGAGGACGTTCGGAATCTCCGGTAACCGTGGCGTCTTCACGGAATCCATAACTGAATCTAAGTCCCCATCATCCTCTTTGTCCAGGACTGGTTTGGATAAACTACGTCCTCTTAATCCATCTGTAAAAATAAAATCCATACTTGTAAGATGCTGAGTTTCGACTTCATGAGACCACGAACGTTAGCACTAGATGACTCGTGGGTGTGATCAACGGCATGCAAAATATGGAGTGCTTTGTGGTTAATCCTATAGTTTTAAATTAACAACATGCATATACGTATGTGTTAATCAGATCATAAGGTTAAAGACCCAGCTGGTAAATACATGTATATCAAACAGCCTTGATAAAACAGTTGTACAAGGAAGGTCTATGCCATCCCCAGGCTTTATAAACATACTCCACATCGACTTCTGTTTACGTATATACACAGCTTTTGATACCATCGATTTAAGACTGGGAAATTTGTGCAAGGTTTTATATACTAGATTTGATTTTAATATCAAGTATGTTGGATTTTTTTTTTACTGACGGTAAAGTAACTCTCGCCTCTCTAGGATCCATTGTTTATTTCTGTACGTAAAAGATCTATACAATTCAAGTTCGGGGTAATTTATCAATATTATATTTTATAAAATTAATATAAATCTTTGATCAATATCTCGTGTTCACTTGTCGGATTTTTAAGAAAACATTCTTGTGAAGCTAAATAACAATTTTTATATTCGTTATGAAGAAATTTCGATTTAACTTAAAAGTTGAATAAACCATTCATACCCACACTTACCTGGGTCTTATACCGCAGTGCTTAGCAAACTATCTAAACATGGGATATGAGTAAAGCCAGTATGAAGGTCTCAGTTACAAGAAAATAATTAAAACGAAATGGCAATACAGATGTTTATTCAACATGTCATTAAACACTTTGTCAGAAAGGACTCAGTGATCGATACAGAGTTTGTTAAATCAAATGACTTATAATGACATGAAAAAGTATAGAAAGATTAGTTCCAAATTTTAACTGGCATGCTACCATAGACTTTCATAAGTAATACTTTATTTCTACAGACATTTGTATTTTTTATCGCCACAACATCATCCAGTAGGTACACATAGAGATCAATTAATCGCGATTCATTTTGAGATTTGTTTTCTATTTTTCCTTGATGTTTTAAAAAAGTACAGGTATGTGATTACCTGCTTTTGATTGTAAGCTTTTTTGATAAGTAAAAAAATGGGGTTGATTACCGGTACACTAATATCCAATGATTTAATGATAGAAAGCTGTCCTATTCACCCTGCAATGAGGACGGATAGAACCCCCTTCCTGTACAGGCGCTATCCACCCCCATTCCTCGCAATTCACATTTTCCCTCTATAGTTGCAATAGTATGTTACAAGATGAACCCTATTACCTGCAGTGAATATATATCTTTTAGAAAACGTGTTCATAAGAAGTAACAATCCTTTGAATTTCTTCAGATTTTAAAACTACAGTAATGAAAGTGTCATTATACAAAATATTAGATAATCAGTATAGAATTTCGATCGCCTACGATTGGCAGGGCCCCATCTGGTAGTTCGTTGCTCCAGTCCTTTATTCATTCATCGACATGATGTTTACTACTGCAATCTTGACGAATGCAATATATGTGTCCCCGATGTGTTTTGTAACTTTTACTCTAATGATAGAAAGGCCGTGTAATCACAATGCAATGTTCCATATTTTTCTTATACATTTATATTTCTTGGTCATTTTTCACGATTGATAAATCATTCATATACACATATATTAGGGTTTTATCACACAACTTAACCGGTGCCTCATTTCTCGGATTATGTTCATAAACCATAGTTATAATGTCGATGTCAGTGAATGAAGAAATGCAGCGAATGTCCCACAGAACGCAGAAATACTACGAGAAGAGTGTTATCTAAAGAAAAACTTTTTGTTGAAAATCTTGTATATAAGCATTATTTTATTAAATCTAGTGTATCTAAAATCATAAACTTCATACCCAGAAGGGAAAAAAAAGTAATTTGGACAATTTTTATACAAAGTCAGTTTCACGTGTGTGTGGGGTGGGGGGGGGGTGGGGGGGGGGTGAGGGGTGTAAATACAGCATACCCCTATTTAAGCATTATTAACCCTGCTCATTACTTCTCAGTGGGGTATCTTGTGTTCCGTAGATTTATATATTTAATGTAAAATGTTTAAGTTCTGTATTGTACGTTCTTTATTATGAAGCTGTATAACAGTCCAATAAGAAGAATTCATAGATAAAGACATTGTACTTTCTGACTATGTGTACAAATGACGTGCTGACTTATCTACCTTCAGACACACTTTCTTATTAAGAAAACGTTATAATCGTTAGAGAGCTTACAAATTATCTTATCAATTTCCAAAACAGAATGACCAACCCTCGTACATATGTACAACTCTCGTACATATGTACAACTCTCGTATACAGTTGTATATGTAATTTTTACTCACAGTGAATAAGACTGTTCATACAGGCCTTTTATAAAGCAGTTTAGAATATGGAGGTTTGACGTCTCACGTGTTTCTTTTTATGTGAATTCCTGCTCTGTCTCCTTATCATTATTATTATAATAACTGTTTAGAAATTGAATAAGTCTTATTTTTCTCATAATTTTTGCTGAGCTTGACATTTTTCTTAAATGGCTTCAAAATCCGTTAAATGGTGACATGCTTTATATTGTTTTAAATCAGGTATATTGGTGCGAAACTGACAAATCTGATATTGCATGTGAATGCCAAAGCTAGCAAACATTTTGCCGTCGATATTATCGAATTCAGAACTCTACTCTGGTGTGACTAAGTTAAGATCAGCTGATTGTCGGACCTTGCATCTAAACGAGTCGATAGATCGACACTTCTTCTACGCAACGCGTGTCCTCTTGTCAAAATGTGCGCGCTGATCGCTATATGTGGTCTGTTCTATAAACACAAGCGTCAGACGACTAACTTCATTAGAAACGTTCGTGTTCCGATCATAATTGCAATATTCAGATTTCGTGACCAAACAATATC
The DNA here is from genome assembly GCF_947568905.1 of Ostrea edulis. NCBI lineage: Eukaryota > Metazoa > Mollusca > Bivalvia > Ostreida > Ostreidae > Ostrea > Ostrea edulis. The sequence continues at coordinate 66,861,102 of NC_079164.1, forward strand.
ATCTGGATGACTGCTAATCGAACAGCAACCACTCCCGTCATGGAATAACTAGAATATGAAAACAAACTTTATGTGTGAAACTCTACGCTCTTCGACCGACCTTGGCCATGATTTTCACCTTGACCTTGTCTAAATCTTTGACCTTAACCATTAGTTTGCCCAACTTTGAACAATGTATCGTGCACAATTCAGGTATGACCAAAGTTGAATGATGTGTACATATGACAACTAATGAACAGATATAAAGACCACAAATGATATGCACCTGGGGTTGTAAAGAGTAAAACCTTTAAAGTAAGAACAACCTTGTCCATCGATTGTTCGTCTGTCACATTCTAAATCTCTTTCAGTGACCATGTATTTTATTATATCCAATATATCACTACAAGTGACACAAGTGGTCTTGAAACTCTGCAATGTTTCTTTGCATTATTTTACTTCAAGAACATTTTATTTGTTGAATGGCAGCAATGTTTTTCAAAAATGTAATTCAATCCATTTTATTTTGTAATATTTTGCTTGTTTTGATTTTGCTAGTTTTGCTGGGGGTAGTTTTCGGTTATTTATCCTTTAAAGCTTGTCATGTCCAACAACGAATCGTTCGTTTCTCAACAGAGACATGGGGATTGTTTTTTGTTTCATTTTATTTTTAGATGAACCATTTGTTTTTACACGACATCGGACTTCTTCACCGGCTATTTCATTATCCGTTGTACAATGTAATTCCATTCCACTGAAATTAATATCATTTTTGTTGTTGCTTTGTAGAATTCATGCATTATTTCATATTTGGTGGTTTAATTATGAAACCTTTTTTCTACTAATGCACGGATACCCATAATTGTAAAAACAATTAGCACTCGGTGTATTTAAAGATATGATTACCAAACAATAAATGTGTAACTTAAAACTCGTTTAAAGAGCCTTAGGAATGAACCATGCGGGGGTTAATTAATCTCGACAGTCAGTGGTCGCCCCCTGAAAACATTCGACAACAGATGAAAAAAACGACCATTGTTTTACACAATCGCGTTATCAACAATAGATAGACATCCTACACACTGACACAATAAAATAATTAATCAATTAACAAATGGTTCAAAATTTATGTCTACCCTGTTTCCACCCCCAAACACTGACAATGACTTGTTAAGATTTCTATTTCTTTTTTTTTTTTTTATATGGTCGTGAACTTCAATAGATAAATCTGTTTTCACTTATTCTATGTGTACTAATAAAAAAAAATCGGAATAGAATGATTTCGATGAAATGTTCCTCTCCCACAAAAACAAACCCCAAGAATTTAATCAAAATTTGGACAATACATATAAAAATAATCCTCCACGCACGGACGCATTGTTTCAATATTTCTGGGTAGGTATGTGTTTGTCTGTTCATTGTGATCGTTTCTGAGTTTGTCTCTATGTTTGTGTCTGTTTGTCCGTATGTGTATCTATTTGTTTGTCTATGTGAATGCATATTTGTTCGTTCGTCTAGCGTGTTTGTTCATCTAAATGTATGCATGTTATATATGATGGCAACAAAAAAGTGCACCATTTTATATGTGAAAAATAAAAATAAAAGCAGTGAACATTATCTTGCAAGGTCAACCAACGTCACTGGCGGGAACTGGTAAGCGACGTAACGTCTCTTCATTTCATCTCAGACATGCGCGACTGGTGACAACTCGGGGGAAACAGCTGGTCAAGGCAAAACATCAATATTCTACACGTGCGATATGTGGTCCTGCGTTTTCTTGCTGTAACGTGATGCGATTGCCTAGTCTCCCTACGGGATCACATGACGATGACTAATTTCATCTCGATTAGCGACATTTAGCGTACACCTGCCAAATTCCCATTGATAATCTGTAGAGGGTCCTTGCATGCGCAGTGAGTCCACCCCACAACACTATCTCCTCCAAATAGTCGCGGCTGCACAGACGTCCAGGTACCCCTCCCCAAGACGACGATACTAACAGTCGTCAATGCCATCTAAGTGAAATATGGATTCGTCAGTGAAGGGAATGTTCGCCCACTCCTGTATTCTAAATCGCAGATGTTGTATGAGATCTTAGTAACTGTTCCATCTACAGAGGAATAACGCTACTATCAAATATTCCACGATATGTATTCAACCGGACAATACCAAACAGAATGAAACAAAAAGTGGATGACAAGCTAAGAGACCAACAAGTCGATTTTCGTAAAAATAGATCTTGTGCGCACCAGATATAAACACTACGTATCACCCGCGGTGCGCTGAATGGAATTCCTCCCTGTTTGTAAGTTTTATAGACTTCGAGAAAGCCTTTGACAGTGTTGAGAGGGAGGCGATATGGAAGCCTCTGTAGCATTTTGGAGTACCTGGTAAACTTGTGAACATCATACGTAATCTTATGAACACCTGGTATACAAGGTCATACACGAAGGACAAGTGACGGATGTATTTGAAGTTAAAACTGGAGTTCGTCTAGGATGTCTATTATCACCCTTCTTGTTCCTGCTCGCAATAGACTGCATAATGAAATAATCTACAGACGATATGAGGAACGAAATACAATGGACACCATGGGTTCAATTAGACGACATAGACTTTGTAGACGATCTGGCACTCCTTTCACATACTCATGTCCAAACATGGAAGAAAATTGCCACATTTGCAGAAACATCAGCACAGCTAGGATTAAAAATCAGCAGAGCGAAGACAAAACTTTTAAGCGCAAACACAACACCAGATGCTAAAAATGCATAAAGGGCGAAATAATTGAAGATGTTCAGCATTTTACATACCTTGGTAGTATAGTGGGTCAGTGAGGAGATGCAGAGGTAGACATAAAAGCTCGAACTGAAAAGGCCAGAAAAGCATTCCTTCAAATCGAAAACACCTGAAAGGCCAAGGAAATAACATTGCGCACCAAAATAAGACTGATATTATTATTATTATTATTATGTTTAATAGCAATATTAAGGCGGTGCTCTTGTATGGGTCAGAAACACGGAGGTCAACGGTTACAAAACAGTATCCAGACTTTCATCAACATATGTCTGAGACGAATCCTCCAGATACGATGGGCCTGGCAAAATCAACAGCACCGATTGGTGGCAGAGAAGAAACCAAGCCCCAATCGAAGAGGAGGAAATGAAGCAAAGGTGGGGATGGTGGAGGTGGATAGGATACACTCTACGCAAGACACATGCAGACATCACAGGGCAAGCCCTCTTCTGGAACCCCCAGGGAAACGCGAGAGGGGTAGGCCAAGAAACACTTGGCAGAGAGAACTGGTCTAATGACCATAATTTTGTATTTACCCTTGGCTTGTTCAAATCATACAAATTCCTTATTGACATTTTCAATCGAATTTAAAATATTATCTCAAAATGAATTTCATTGACTTATAAATATCAATTTTTAATAAATAAGATCAATCTGGAAAAAAATTCTGAAGTATTTTCTCGGTTCATGGTCATGGTGTCTGGAGGCCGACACCAAACGAATAGGGAAAAAAGTGGAAAGAACCGGAACATATTGCACAGGATAGAGAGGCCTGGAGAAATCTTGTGGGCGGCCTATGCCCAAGAAGGGTTAGTAAGCATAAGTAAGTTGTCTTGCAGCAACGTAACGCGATTTCCTTTTCTCAGTATGAAAGAGATCAGATGACGATATTATAAAATGATTTCATCTCGATAGCGTACACCTGCCAGATTCCCATTGATCATACTAGTATACGTGTCTTTCCATATGCATGAATCCACCCCACACCATGACGCTATCTCCTCCAGATTGTCGCCGCTGCACAAGCGTCTGGGCACCGCTTCCCAGGACGACGATACACAACTGAACGACCGCCACTGCTATCCGAGTGAATCTGGACTCGTCAGGGAAGAGAATGTTCACCCACCCGTCTCCTGAATCGCAGATGCCGTCTACACCACGCTAGTCTTGAAATACGCTTGACATTGAAGCAATATTGGACATAGCGCTGGACGTCCTGGTCTGCTGTTGTGCTCGAGGAGATGATGACGTACAGTTCTTGGATTGATGGGACGAAATCCAGGAATGCTACGAGCAGTTACTCCTGGTGTTTAAAAATAATCACGCTCATGAGGACGATCTATGCACGGAGTGCTACCAAGTGGTTGAAAACGTCTCCAGAACGATTGAATGGTGTTTCAATGCACTCCAAATAGTCTCACGAGTCACTTCATTTGAAGCAACCCAACAACTCGAAAACATTGGTTTTCGTTGAGTCGTGACATGACAAAGCGATATATTTCATTGAAACAAAAATTATTTCCTATACAGGTAGAGTCTGTTGAGATTTTCTGTTCTTTAAATCAAAAGGCAAGCGCTAGGAAAATCATGCATAAGAACAATTCAATAAACAAAAGGTGTATATAATTGTAATAGAAAGGAGAAAATATATGGGCTCGACGGGGAATCAAACCTGGGACCCCAATGCTCTAACATATGAGCTATCCAGACCGATATCCACGGTCCATATAGCCCTCACTACTATACGTGGAAAAGTCCAGGCAATTTAGTGTTTCACTTAGTACTTGATTATTTTATGTGATTTTACGAGTAGATGTGTGTGTGTGTGTGTGTGTGTGTGTGTGTACATTTGTTTGTCTACGTGTATTTGTTATCCAAAAATCATTGAGCTGATTTTATAGAATTTTTACTAAATGACTAGCAATACTGGTGGAAAGTTTGCGGTGGATTCAAAATTCATAGGGGCAAATATTGATTTACATGTATATTAGTCGAACGTTCCCTTTTCACATGCATTAGTTTTACCTTAGCATTGTTTTGATTTTGCATATGATCTTCTGAATCCTAATACATAACCTCGGTAAGAGTTTAGTGATCGTAGAATCATTAACATGAATAATGACACGCTGGCAGGTATTTTTTCTTAATACACCCAGCAGTACTTAGTGTTTTTGTCGTAAAATTGTATTCGCGAACAATGAAACCACAATTAATTATTTTCCTCACATATGCATACATTACAAAGTGTAAAAGAGCAACGGTGGAAAAGATGATGAAATTCAAGATGAACATAAAAATTTACCTTAGATCATCAAAATTCCTAATATCTTGCAGCTCAGATAGCAGCAATATATCGAGTTTCCTGCATTGAGTATAGCGTTAAGAAGCAAAAATCTCACGAAATGAAATTCCCTTTATCGGTGTTGTGCAACAATGAACAGTTTTAACTGTGCATTTTTAAATGTCTCTATCTATACTACCCGGGATATACATGCTTTTAAAAAAGTTGAACTTGACACTGAACATAATTTGTTAAATCGAAATACATCTTTTTGTGTATGTAAAGCAGAGAGAGAGACAGAGAGAGAGAGAGAGAGAGAGAGAGAGAGGGGGGGGGGGAGATTTTACTCTAGTGTTTCAAGACAAGAAAGACAATAAACCTTACCAGCCATTTCAATATCATGTTTGAAATTAAAGCCGCTTTATGTGTATGCATATTGTGACTCTTAAACTTTGACCACTGTAATATAGGCCTTTCAGTAATGAGATTGACATTTCGTTTGTTTGCAGTAAATCTAAAGTTGTATCAATAAAATTCCCACAATTGATGTCAAACATTACCATCCGATACAAAAAATGTAGACTATACGATTTATGAAAATTATTTACATATCTAATTCTATACAAAAAGTTGAGTTTATCTACATTGCGTGTAAGTGGTGTATTTTTAAACACAACATGGTCAATGCTTATTTTTATTCAAAGATAATCATCATCGATACTTCCTTGTACAATGTCAGTTAACCTTAATTATAGATACCCCCGTACATGTTCCATTTCACTAAACATTATATACGATCCCCGTATCGTAAATTAGTACTATAGCTAATATACTGTTCAAGTAGTTATTCATTAAAAATATAAAAAAAAAAAATGAATGAAAACAGTTTGCCCCCCCCCCCCCCCCCAGAGATTGATAAAAATTTGACATGGGAACCAGAAGCAACATTGCAAGCCAAAAGTTTTCGGGGAACAGAGTGGACCGAAAACTCTAATTGGTTTATGAAGATGATTAGCATCAATTGTACCTATTCTGTATACCCTCCATACCTCAACTCATGTTTTGATTTTTTTTATATCAAAATTAAGGGAAAGTGTAAAAGTTCTGGTGTGGTTAAAAGTAATATCAGCTCTAAACCTGAACAATTTATTTTATTGTAAAAATGTACAATTATGATAGTTTTGTATGTTACTTTAACCATAGTCATTGATAAAGTTAAAACTAAGTTTAAGATTTTATCAAAATAAAGATTTCGGACATATTGAATACATAGCATTATAAAGAAATCAATTTGTTTACGGGGAGACAATAATGTAATTTTCCTTCATTCAAAACCTCTGAATAGATATTCAACACAAATGTCAATAACAAAAGTTTATGAACCTTGTTTTTCTTCTTCTTTCATTGAAACAGTAGATTACAATTCTACAACAAATATTTTCGGCACCAAAATGACAGCTAATATTGCTTTAATATGTTAGCTTTAATATATACATGAAACGTATTTCACAGGTGTTTGAGTTTAATTCATTTCGATTCAATTGTATTGCTACAGAGTCCTTGTTTTGAATTTGAAGGTGTCCCCCCCCCCTTCTTCTCAAGCCCTCATCTATCTATAGACAAGTAAAGCCCTGTTGGAAATGAATAATTTGTGTTTGTCTTCCTCCCTCAATAAATGAATATATATAAAGTGTATCCATAAGCGATTGAGGCTACTCCGACACGTTAAACCACTAGGTCTATCAGTTTATTGAGAAAGTCCCTTTCAAATTTTATCGCCGCTTTACTATCCATTATAAATTCAACAATTCCTCTGTAAACAAAATTAAAATTTTTAATTGTATCCCACTCTTTGCAATAAAGATGTTGACTATTTTATTAAGTGGGGGTATACAAGATTTTCCTTCAACAGATTCTTTAAAGTATTCAAATCGCGGGATTTCTCCAAGAACTTGGACCTATTCCTGTGTCCAAAAATCTAACCCAGTTTTTTTTTTCCACAGTAAAATATTCAAAATTAGTACGTTTATTCAAATTGAAATAATTTACTTATTTCAAGATCCGTACTTCTAATTAAAACTTACCTGAAGCCTTTAGCGGCAGGATTTGCGGCTGTCATCCATACACTCCCAAAAGCCGTACAGCTGGGTATGTGCGTGAAATGGGTTGTACTCCAGCATTCACTAAGACAATGGATCGCTCATATTTCTCCGTTCTGGCGGTATCTCTCGTCTCCGTCCGTACACATGCTAATCCTGGACTATCCGAAGAGCTAATTTACTGTCACATCAGACGCTATTTATTCACCTGTAATTCACCGTGTGGTGGGTTGTATCTTCTACTAACGGACATTTAATGTTTAATTAGTTATGAATATCGATGGGGTTTTAAAATCCTTACAAAGGCTGACCATATCAATTTGTGCACTTCATTCTTCACAAATCCTTGTAATTCCATAAACCTCTCCAGTCCTGCTCTCAATGTCGCACTTTAATTTACATGTCATGAATTATTCTAGTTGCAGCATTACTGGGTTGTGCTGATCACACTCGGCCAATATTCCACCTACCTTTGTTCATTATTTTCTTACCTCTCGTGGTAAATTCTTCCACAAACAATATTTGGCACAGCCAAGCTATTCAAAAAAAGTTAATTCCGAGGAATACAAAGGGAAAAATGTCTATCCTAAGGGAACTTATACACAGCTCTATTGAAGGCAGTTTTATTTTTACCCTTGTCTGCTAAAACAATGCAAAATTCGATAAATCATATATCCTTCGTGTATGTATATAATCAACAAGTGGTACAGGGGATTGACCCCCTCCCCCATTTTCAATGATCAGTGTATGGATAAAATCATAATAATTTATTTCCACAGTAATATTTTACTCGGGGAGGGGGGGGGGGTATGTATCATCCGGAACATCTGGGGCCTTTCACCGAAAAACACTGTTTTAAATATATATATATATATATATATATATATATATATATATATATAACATTCACACTGATTGGTAAAAGTATAGGGTATAGGGAAAAAATAAACATGAAGACCTTTAGTAAAGCTTCAGCGCTAGTATATATATATAGTATATATACTAGTATATTCTAATGGTAAGTTTTGTCCAGTGCAACAATTTAAATTATGAATACACAATAATCAACACACAATGCACTATATGAACGACAAACAGAAAAACTGCTATATTGTAAACAGTGGTCTGATTTCTTGGACATTGTCAGGTAGTCTACAACTTTAATTTCGGTAAAATGTTTTAACTTTAGAATTATAAGGCAAAACTTCCTAGAAAATTCGATATCTGACATATTGGACAGTTTTCGACTTTTTACTTACTTTCAAGATCTGTGTCATCACAAAACATGTTCAACCAACAACAAAAAAAAAAAAAAAATTTGTGTGTTTATCCATGTACATATCAGTAATTGTTAACAAATCATTACAAAAAGTCGTAAGAGTGACTTCTATAATCACGTTAAAAATTAAGAACATTGAAAATATCAAATGAATATCGTATTCAAAAATTTGTCGATGTGTCAGATCGTTGATATCGGAAGCACAGGCACTTACATCGCTTGGGGCCTAATTACTATATATAAGAGTACTCTTTTATAGTAATTAGGCCCCAAGCGATATAAGTGTCTGTGATGGGAAGGGTAGGTAGTGTCCAGGGGCGGATCCAGGAATTGTGGTTACGGGGGGCGCCATTTTATGAGGCAGGGGGTCTGGGGACCGCCTTGAGGTGGGGCCCAGGGGGCGAAGCACCCGGAAGCTCCTGGGTTAATTTACAGATTTTGTAGGGCTTGAAATATGTCTCCTATTTAGTCATTTGTACTATTTTCTATCATTTTTTATAAGGTGAAATTAATAAAATGACGCAAATTTTTAGGGTTTTTCGAAAAAATTAAGTTCTTCCAATCAAGTAATTCAAGAAATCAAAAGATTTTGTCATTTATTTCTCCGGGAATACAAGAAATTATTGCTTCTTTTATCGTTTAGTACATTTTTCTAAACAAGATACCACGATTTACCTTAAATTTGAACATTTTTGGGGGGCGCGCGCCGGCTGTGCCCCCTCTAAATCCGCCACTGGTGTCCTATGTTCAATGAGATGTACATGTACATGTAATATAATAAATCGTCATAAAATGATACATATGGGCATAGTCAAAATTATTATAACTATCATTGAACACCTGCACAATTTTATGCTGATTATGTTGTAAACTAATAGCAACTTTTCGGTTTGCCGGAAAGGCTCGAGAATGTGCGATTGGTTGTAGACCTGTAAGCCTCTATAATGTTGCCTCGTTCTGTGCGCTTCGTTTTGGAAATTTCCACGAGTGCGTTCGAGATCGCCATTCTTCGCACGAGTGCAAATTCCACCGAAGGGTGTCCTGCCACTTTACTATCATTTTTGCTATTTCAGGGTAGTTTATCAAAAACGAAAGAAGGTTTTTAATTAATTTTACGATATTTACTAATCAAATGGTTTGGCACAGATTATCACACTTATAACGTGGCCATCGCACTTTGGGGGTCATTATATATATATATATATAAATTGATGATCAGATGGAGTTCAATCACATAACATTATTTCTCTACAGGCTTTTCGTAAGGGGATAGTTTCCCCTCACTCGTCAGGAGAAAAATGACATCTAACGAAAAACATCTACATGACCACGTCGAGCACTCTAGAAGATTATATCAGAGATTTATCCCACTGTATATATATATATATAAAAGATACACACATATACACACTACTTGCATTTGAAAAACAATCGCACAATAAAAGACTGCAAGCATTGCTTATTGCCCCTTTATTTCACCAGCAATAAAACTGAAAAACATGACAGACATCTGCACCAGAATAGCTAATATGAAAATTCATGCATTTTCAAAATTTCCAATACAATGTTTTACACATTTTAATAACTTTCAGTCTTACAGATATAAACATCATTATCTGTTAATCCAAAGTTCTTTTAAATCCCCTACAAGTTCAACTTTGTCATATACAAAGTCTGTGAAATATTTTCAATAAATATTCAGTTCAGTACCAAAATTGTCAAACAAGGACTGATGGGAATCTTTAATTGCAAGGTCAGGGTTCGTTATGCAGAAATCTATCCACCAAATAAACTTCACCTTCAGAGCATTCTCACATCACACTCTGAAATAAAACACAGTTTTCATCAAACTTAAGTTTAACAAAAGGCCCATGGGCCTTAATGCTCAACTGAATCAAATTATCCCTGCAGTTCTTCAGAAAGAGATTTTAAAGATTTTTTACCCTCTTCTTCCTCATGAAAAATTTCAACCAATATTATGACCCCATAGGGTCATAAGGTAACCAAACTTGAATTCACACAACATGGGGATGCTTCAATATCAACATTACCAACATGGCCTTGCTCTGGTGAGGATTTTTATAAGATTTTTAGCCTCACCGTAATCCATAATGTGAAGGGGGAAAAACCCCAACAAATGCACCAGAAATGGTACACAATACATCCTGATTGATTAGGTTTTTTTTCCTTACACAATAAGTTGTATAACTTTACTGAAGGTATTATCAGCCATCATCAAGCTACGAAGTTGTGACATGTTTACTTTTGCATTGTATGAATAACAAGCGGCCAAACGGCCACATCGCTCACCTGAGTCACCTTGGTTCATATTTAAAGATTTCCCCATTATATTTGTATGCAAAACTTTGATCCCCCACTTGTAACCCCATCCTACCCCTGGGGGCCATGATTTTAACAAAGTGAAATATGTCAGAAAACTTTCATGTAAATATCAGCTTTTCCGGATCAGTGGTTCTTGAGAAGAAGATTTTCCTTATATATTTGTATGTAAAACTTTGATCCCCTATTGTGGCCCCATCCAACCTCAGGGGGCCATAATTTGAAGAAACTTGAATCTGCATTATGTCAGGAAGCTTTTGTGTAAATCTCAGCTTTTCTGACTCAGTGGTTCTTGAGAAGAAGATTTTTAAAGATTTTTTTATATATTTGTATGTAAAACTTTAATCCCCTATTGTGGCCCCATCCTACCCCTGGGGGCCACGATTTGAACAAACTTGAATCTGCACTATGTGAGGAAGCTTTCATGTAAATTTCAGCTTTTCTGGCCCAGTGGTTCTTGAGAAGATTTTTAAATGACCCCACCCTATTTTTGCATTTTTGTGATTATCTCCCCTTTGAAAGGGACATGACCCTTCATTTGAACAAACTTGAAAGCCCTTCACCCAAGGATGCTTTATGGCAAGTTTGGTTGAAATTCACCCTGCGGTTCTTGAAAAGAAGTTGAAAATGTGAAAAGTTTACGATGACGACAGACAACGGACAAATTTTGATCAGGAAAGCTCACTTGAGCCTTTGGCTCAGGTGAGCTAAAAAGTCCTAGCTTACAAACTGTACATGAGGTAAATGGACAAACCAAAAGCTCTGTCTGTAAAATATTTCCTCAAAACTGACAACATATCATCAAGTTGTTAACAAAGGCCTTAGCTTGAAAACTGTGAGAGGACTTGAATGGAGAAAGCATGTACTCACATTGCAATACAATCATTTCCTAAAAACTGATTAAGTTCAACAACCTGTAATTTTCTCAAAAATGAATAAAAACAAAATTCTTGCCATAGGCACATTTTCATAACAATAAAACACCTTTTAATCTAATAAGATCCTCATTTTCAAAACTGGGGTTGGGGTTTGTTTAGATGGACAAATCAGGTGCCCTCCATATAATATTAAATTTCAAACTAGGAAGAATTGTTTTAGCACACTAAAACTGATGTCTCCCTATCCAGTTTTCATAGTTTTTAAAAGCATATTTAGGGATCATCTTTAAAGCGGAAAATTAAGACTTACGGTGCATAACATTTGCCTATATGTATATGAACTTCAAACAAGGAGCAGTGTTGTGAACATATGATAGTACACACTGACACACTGTCATATCATGGTATACCCACATACAAATATATAGGCCTATGTCAAAAGACAAAAAAGTTATGGTCTGGACAACAAAAGTGCCCAAATAATTGTAATTGTATTATCATGATTAAAACTTTGATCTTGTGTTGTGGCCTTACCATAATCTCGGTTGCCACAAATTGAAAAACTTGAATCTGCACTTCTTGAATATGCTTGCATATCAATATAAATAAGTTTAGCCTTGTTGCTCTTAAAAAAAATCAAAAATATTTTTTGTCTATACATATATATACTACATATAGATTTGTTACATATTTGTGGCCCTACCATACGCCCACTATTTTTTAAAAAAAGAATTGAATTTATGCTATCCAAGGATTCTTGCATATTGATGAAAAGGTACTTGATGATATGAACTTGCTCCAGTGATGCACAAGTGATCACATGATTTGCTCTCCCAGGGGTGCATAAGCTGAGTTGCAAGGGATACATTGTAAAGAATCAGGTACGGAAACAATTTTTACTTTACTGGTCAAAACGACGTGAAGAGGGTCACAAATCAGGAAAACTCACAACATATTTTTCGTATAAAGAAAACTTTACTATGGAAAGTTATATATTTTTAGAATCCCTAGAATTAAGAAAAACTCTATGTAGATTTCGAATTAGTGCACATGACCTTCAAATTGAAAGAGGAAGATATGAATTTACAAAAACCAATTCTGGCCAGAAGATTTCTTTAGAAAGAAACAAAAGAATATGTGAATTATGTAACCTTAATTGTGTTGAAGATGAATTTCATTTCCTTACTGATTGCCCATTCTATGTTGAAGAGAGAAATATGTTTTTTAATGGTATATACAAGCTCAACAAAAATTTTATCTATCTAACAAATAAGGACAAATTTACTTGGTTGATGATTAATGAAGACAAACCAGTAATTGTCAAATTGAGTGAATATTTAGTGCAAACTTTCAGAAAAAGAAGTGATGCTTTAAAACTGCAAAAATCATTATAGTTTATTATTCATATGTTGGTATAATACTGATACTGTCCATCTACTTGTATATATACATGATTAGCAATTCATATATGTATGTACTTGTTTCCCCAACATGCTGCATCCACACGCAGTTTGCAGTCTCTGTAACCTGTGGTTAATGTTGTAAACTTTCTTTCTTTTTTGAATTTCCTTCTTTATAAACTGTCTTACTGTTATGCCCTCTGGGCCCAAAATTGGAATAAACTTATCTTATCTTATCTTATCTTATCTAAAGTCAGGAATGATGTGGCATATTTATAATTGTGAAGAACTAATTTCAGTTTTACACTTTTCGAGTAACTGTCCGGAAACCATATTTGTCTGAAGTTTTCAATCTATTTTTCGTCACGGTGACCTTGACCTTTGACCCATTTCTCCAAAATCAATAGGGGCCTTGCTTTGCTGGTATCCAACAATATAACCAAGTTTCATTTCATTCAAATTAAAACTTTTCGAGTTATCCTCCAGAAACCAATTTTTTTTTTTTATTTTAAATCTATTTTCGGTCACTGTGACCTTGACCTTTGACCCATTTTCTCCAAAATCAATAGGGGTCTTCCTTACCTGGTATCCAACAATATATCAAAGTTTCATTTGATTCGGATTTAAACTTTCTGAGTTATCATCCGGAAACCAAATGTTTTTGAAATTTTCATTCTATTTTCGGTCACTGTGACCTTGACCTTTGACAATTTTTTCTCCAAAATCAATAGGGGTCTTCCTTACCTGGTACCCAACAATATATCAAAGTTTCATTTTATCAGATTGTAAACTTTTCGAGTTATCATCCGGAAACCAATTGTTGATGCCCAACCGCACGCCTGCCGTATCACCAAACTAATAGCTGAGTTCAACTTCGTTGCAACTCGGCTAAAAACGATAAGGATTACCCAAATTGCTCTAGAAAAATGTCGCTGTCACCACGGAACTATCATGTGTTTCTCACCTAAATTCGTTTTAAGGACACCCTGTGAATTACGCAAGTTTCTTCTACTTTGAATCTTTTTTTTTATCAAATCACAGATTGCAAGTATCATTAAGTGCTTCGAAAGATGCCATGTCAAGACACACCAATACATACAAACTTACCAGAAGCATCATAAAATCAATTAAATTCACAAGCAAATTGTTATGGCATGTTAATTCATGTGTGTATTCAACAACCTGTTCTTGCTATTAACCATTGATTTTTATTAAACATATGTATGATTATACGTCTCATTCTAGAAACTTTACATCTTTTACTGTCAACAACTTGAACGATCGAACTGTCACTGTGTGCATGTTACGCTGTAGTTATAGAAACCTGATGGTTACAAGTACAGAGTAACATACATTTGTAAGCAGACAAGTCTTCGCATACCTTCATACATTTTGTTGCTGTTGATAATTATAATTGCTTGGGTTGAAAGAAAAAAACAGTGAAGCTAAATATGATGTCACAATATACTGTTTACATCAACAGCATTATATTGCTTGCCTTAAATGAATAGGCGAATCAAATGTCCAAAGTTATATTGCAAGATGCTAAGGGTCTTTACTTGTCTCAACGGTCACACCAAAATAATCATTAAAAAAACCCATACAATTATGATTGTAAAACTTCGATCCCCTCCCACTCCCAAAGGCTATGATTTGAACAATATTTTGATCTACACTCAAGAAGTTTTTGCATCTGGTCTAGTGGTTCTTGAGATGACTTTTAAAATATGTCACTATATTTTCACCAATTCTTAATTATCTCCACATTCAAGGATGCTTTATGGCAAGTTTGATTGAAATTGCCCCTGTGGTTCAGGAAAAGAGTTTACAGACAGACAGACAGGTGCTGGACAACAAGTGATCAGAAAAACTCATTTGAGCTTACAGATCAAGTGAGATAAAAATATGATACTGTTAATATAAATGTATTGACCCTAGAGTTTGAAATGATGATGTTAGGCATTAAAGGGACATGGACACAATTTGAGCTGAAAATTTTCAAATTTTGTTTTTTGATTTTTAACATTTAGAATGCTTAACTAAGGTATTACTAATAATCAGCAAAAATTTGAATGTCAGTAATCAAGGTACATGGGAGATACAGAGGTCACAAGTCCTTGTTATGTAAACAAGGCTCGTGCCATGTTTTTGTTTACATAGGTTAAATAAACTAGTAACAATTTCGTTTATAGCAGATTTTTTCAATTCATAAGTGAATTCTTAACAAAATTAAATAGTTTCTAATGTTTGGAACATCTCATATTGTTTTAAACATGCTATTTTCTATTAAACAGTCTAATGTAAACAAAAACATGGTACGAGCCTTGTTTACATAACAAAGAATTGCGAGTGCTGTATATCACTTATAACTCAACAACACTGATATTCAAATTTTGGTTGACCATTAGAAATACTTTAGTTAAGCATTGTAAAAAATAAAAATGTAGAAACAAAATTCGAAAATTTTCAGCTCAAATCGTGTCTATGCCCCTTTAACAACAATATCTACACATGTACATGAATATAAAATCATTCAACAAAATCTTTTCATCAAAACTGCTTGTAAACAATAAAATATGTGTTTTTGATAAATTTGACATAAAAGCCAAGCACAGATAATGTGGGTTAATATTCTTACTTTTTGACGATCTGAACCACGTCTTCGTCAGCCAGCGTGTGTTCCTTTCCGACTTTCTGGGGCTGGTGTTTGACAGAGGACCCCCAGACCAAGGCACTGTAAACAAACCAATTTTCTACCGATACAGCAAAATCAATTTTCACAAAACACTCACAAACCTAATGTCCAAGGCTACCATATTGTGGATTAGGCTACCGACATCTGAACTAGAAAGTAGCCCAATTGGTGAGAATATTATTATCACGAAGATGTGTAAAAAGTGTATATGTCTTGTACTTTTGGCTTGTAAAAATGTGAGTTCCACAAATCTGAATCACCAGTCACTTGGAAATGTTAAATGGAGATTGTAAAATACTGAGTAATACCGGAATATTCACTATGTGTTATCAAAATTACTTTTCAGAACTATCAAAGTCATAGATGTTTTTAGATTACATGTATAATATCACCATTGTACCTACTATTATATAGGATTCACATTCACTGCACAAATACTATTTCTTTTTCTTTGATTAACACTGTAATTTTTTGTACACATCAATCCTAATATTAAAGGACACAACGCATGTTTCTAAACTTTTTCATTTTTTCTGCAAAATTAACTCTTTTAATGCCTAAAACTACTTTAAATGTGTTTTAAATGAAATATTTTGCGTAGTTTTCGAGTTTGAAAGCAATGAAATTCAAATCTTGCGATATGCATATTTTCTTTCGCTAGTTTACGCGCCATTTTGTGTGACGTCATATGCGCCCTCGGGTTTGAAAATATCTATTAGCCATTTCATAAACAGATTAGATTTAATCGACAAAAAACCAATTGTCACGTTAACGGCTTGTAAATAATAATGCATTAAGATGTTTTGTGCCCTGCTCAGGTGTACTAGTTGTCGGTAGAAAGGATTTAGACTGAGTATTTTTCAATTTTTCGAAGGAAGGTACGAGAAAAAAGACGTGGATAATTTTTTTGTTGGAGCAAGAACTTTACCTTAAAAAACACACCCAGTCACCTTTTCAAACATCGCTTGGACAGAGACCCTGATAAACTGCGAGAAAATGGATATATCGAAGCTATAAGCACTGGTAGGCCTATAGCATACATTCTGTTTTGCTCTTCAAATTCAAAACACACTCGGATCACCTGACCTTCACCTTGTAACAACATATATCGACGATGCAATGTAACTTCTACCAACTGGTAGATTTACAACAACAAAAAATAAAGATACAAAATAATTGAACTTTTAATTATACAAATAATAGAATATTGTATTTCCTAACTTTAAATTGAATTATAAAATTATTTCTTTATTGAACTCGTAGCATCTTGAGTGCGTCAGTAGGCTATAACGCCGTGCTCCCACTTCGTACTTCCTAAAGACGCGTAGATCACAATTCAAAAATAGTAATAAAATTGCTTTATCAAAATAAAATAATGTGATTACCACTTTAAATTTGAATATTTTTATTGATTTGTGTGTGTTGTCTTTTTCTTTCTTTCCAAAATGCACGCGTGACAATAGCTTGGCATAGGGCCTAGTTGTCAACAATTTAACGTATCATAATTTGTCTAATCCAAAAATAAATAATGATTGCACTGTTTATTTTAGAAAAACAGCGCCAATTACAGATGTATAAAGGAATAACATCCCCAAACAGTTTGTAGACAGCGGCCCATATAAACATTATTCACTCACAATTTTGCCGATTTCATACACGCTTTACTCGCTATATTTGGGTATTTACATCGTTATATGTGTGTACTGGTGGCGAACACATATAAAACTCGGACAATTTATCAACATCAATTTAAATGTTGCCCATGGTAAATTAATTAGGCCCCTAAAAGTTGAGTTTTTAATAATATCTCGCAGTACTTTCACAATCCGAAGGGCGCATGTGACGTCACTGTACCACGTGACTACCTACCTAATTAAATTGACTTTTTTGAAATCGGGGCTAAGATTTAAGTCTGTATTGTAGTTAAATATCGCAAAATTTCGGCGAACGAACTATTAGAATTAATTACTATAAGCACAAAGAAGACAAAATGCATGTAATATTGTATACTTTGAAAACATGAGATGTGTCCTTTAATTGAGGTCTTAGTTGTTACACTTAATTATTTGAACTTCCGAGTTACACTTACTATTTGAATTCCTTAACGATACTTCTGAGTTACACTTACTATTTGAACTCCTTGATGATACTTCTGAGTTACTATTTGAACTCCTTGACAATACTTCCGAGTTACACTTACTATTTGAACTCCTTGATGATACTTTCCAGTTACACTTACTATTTGAATTCCTTAACGATACTTCTGAGTTACACTTACTATTTGAACTCCTTGATGATACTTCTGTGTAGTTTGTTGCAGAAGTCCTCTACCGTACATTTGTCTCTTTTGACTACGACTGGAGCTGTGTAGTCTGGAAGCTGGCCTTTTGGTTTGGTGTATCTGTAAGATAAATAATTTCATGAATTTGAGGGCCACCGACAGTTAAATTGATGCAATGGTGATAGATAATTTTGGAGTCAGTCTTTGTGCTCAATATTGTAAGTTATGTTGATGACAGCATATGTGCCCATGGCATGAAGGGTTGTTTTTCAAAGTGGGGGGGGGGGGGGGGGGGGGGGGGGGGGGGGGGGGGGGGGGGCAGGAGTAGTTGGAAAAGAGGTTGATTTAAAAAAAAATTGAACCCATATATCAAGTAAAAATTTGATCCCTGACACTATTCCTTACTCTAACCCCAAGGTTTTTTTTTATTAGAAAACTTGTAAGGTTTGCATATTAATATGATTAAGTGTGACCCTGCTACTTTTGAACAGAATTTTTGAAAACTTTCTACATATATCCTCATGTAAAGTTCTGAATCCCTAATTTAGCCCCACCTCAGTAGCCTCAGGGACCGTGATTTCATGAAAATTGAATCTGCACTACACTGGAATGCTTGCATATTAATATGACTAATAATGGTCAGTGGTTTTTGAAAAGAAGATTTTTAATACATATTCTCATGTAAACTTATTGATCCCCTATTGTGACCCCTGTTGTTGTACCACCCTAACTCCCAGAACTATGATTCAAACAAACTTATACCTGCACTACCTGAGGATGATTGTTTACTAATCATCGCCCTGTTGTTCTTGAGAAGATTTTAAAACTTTTTCCACATATATTTTGAATCTGAACTGTGACCCAAACCTATGCCCGGGACATTGATTTGAATCTGCACTATCCGAGGATGCTTGCATATTTGAAGATTGTCGCATATCTATTCTTATGTAAAACACTGATCCCCTATTGAGGCCCCATATCCCAACTCCCTGAAGAAATTAAATCAACAAACTTGAATGTGCACTACCTGGGGATGCTTGCATTTTGATATGAGTAATAATTGTCCTGCTACTCTTGAGAAGATTTTAGACGTTTTCTCCTAAATTTGTATATATTCTTATGTAGAACTCAGATTTCCTATTGTGGCCACCCTACCCCTGGGAACATGGACTTAAACATGTTTGAATTTGCACTACTTGAGGATGCTTGCCTGTTAACATGATCAATTGTGGCCTTGTTGCTCTTGAGAAAAAGTTTTTGACCCCTATATATTCCCACATAAAAGTGTGTACCCTTATTGTGGCAACACCCTATCCCCAGGACCATAATTTGAACAAACTTAAATCTACACAATCTGAAGATGCTTGCATATTAATATGATATATGAAGGCCCTTTTCTAGAGAAGAGTTTTAGAGATTGATATATCCCCATGTAAAACTTTGATCCCCGATTGTGGCCCCATTCTACATCCAGAGGCCATGATTTGAACAAATTTGAATCTACACTCATTACTTAAGGAAGTGTTCATAATACTTCATGTAAGTACGGTCTTTTCTGGTTCAGTAGTTCTAGAGAAGATTCTTTAAAGATGCCACAATACAATTACTATTTTAAATCATCTCCCATTTGAAAAGAGTGAGAACCTTTATTTAAAAATTTCTGAATCCCCTTTATCCAAGGATGCATTATGGCAAGTTTGGTTGGAATTGACCTGGTGGTTCTAATGTAAGCATCCATGGTTCTTTAGACTGGCAAGTCATACCTCTAGTGTTACATCATCTTTACTGGGTCAATTGATTCAATAAACTCACATTCTAATCATCTTTACTGGGGCAACTGATTCAATAAACTCACATTCGAACCATCTTTACTGGGTCAATTGATTTAAACTCACATTCTAACTAGTCCTAGATAATCCCACATTTTCTCTAATAAGTCATCGAAGTTCCACTTGTGATGGGCGGAGATTGGAACACAGTGAGGGACTTTGTAAATGATATCCAGCTCCTGTAAAGACAACGAAAGACATTGGAAGAAAATACAACACCAACAGAAGTCATTGTTACAATCAGATATTTCATTCACTTACAGGAACATTAAATGAAATTAAACAATTTCCATACAATATAATTTCAAGCACCTGCTTTAGCTGGAGGTAAAATAAATCTGTATGCCTTGCTCGGTGGCTATGTGTTTTTTATAATAATACATAAATATTGAGGAAGAATTGTTTTGTAAGCCATGAAAATAATTTTTTCAGAAGTTTGTTTTGAGAGAGTATTCTGTGCTTAAAGTTGCACAATTTTGGTATGAATATAGTTCATTCTTGAATTAAAGCCACCTGATTCATTGCCATTTTCATTATATCTGCACATTTTGTCAGGAATATTTTCCCTGCTACATAAATCTCTCATTATAACACAGTCAGACTGATGAGGAGCTCAAGAAGTGAGTATACCTTTCTTCACAACACATATTGTTATGAGAAGAAACAAAATCGTCAAATAAGATTTTTTTATATAAATCTTGATATGGATATTTTTATTAAATAGAGAATGTATCTTACTGAAGAACAAAGCATTTTACCTATAATAAAGTATGTATAAAACCAACCAATAAAAGATTGAGGATGTAGATTACAGGGTGTGACAATACTTTACCTCTATAGAGATTTGGTCTATCTTATTGAGGATGTAGATACAGGGTGTAACAATACTTTACCTCTACAGAGATTTGGTCTATCTTATTGAGAATGTAGATACAGGGTGTGACAATACTTTACCTCTACAGAGATTTGGTCTATCTTATTGAGAATGTAGATACAGGGTGTAACAATACTTTACCTCTATAGAGATTTGGTCTATCTTATTGAGAATGTAGATACAGGGTGTGACAATACTTTACCTCTATAGAGATTTGGTCTATCTTATTGAGAATGTAGATACAGGGTATATAGACACGGTTTCCTTCCACAACGTCAATCAATTCTTCGGCTGTGCAGTCCGATCGCAGTACAATATCAGCATTGTGCATTTTGTATTCTCCGAGAATTGTCTTTACCAAATCAATGTCTAACTCCGACTGGGTAGTCTAAAGCAGGAATATTGAAAATAATTCTCAACAAATTCTGCATTATCATGTTATACATTCATTGTTATACTGTCATGCATGTGAGGGCTTTTAGGAAAGTTCATTCTCTTCTGATATAGTCTACTTTGAACATATGAAATAGTTATTGTTTGATGCAAACCAGGAAATTTCAATAAATTTCTATGTTCTACAAGAACAAAACAGTTACTACAGTGTAATAAGAGTGTGGAACACTGAGCAGTTTTATAATTCCAAGTTTTTTAATTTTTTAATTTTCAAAATCAGTTTGTGTCCTTTTTGAAGAGAATCTTTGAAATAATCTACTTTGATACCATAATGGTTACTGTACACCATCTAGACAAAATTTGTACTAAATTGAACAAGCAGTTGTGTTATTGCAAAAATAGGTGCCATCAAAGGAAGTCGTGGCTAAAGGGTTACCCTCCTTATAAGGATGGGCAAAGCACTGCCGACTTTGATGATTAATCAGACAATATGCATCAAATATTCCATAAAACACTCAGATTTAAAAGTGTAAGAGGCAATAAGTGCTAGCTGGATACCAATGAATACTTAAAAATGGGTAAAAAGCAGTAAAATATGAACATTGAAAAGGAATGAAATAATTTAATCTCACATGAACTATATCATCCCATGGGGATACGTGTTAGAATAGGTCCTCAGTATCCCATGCTTGTCGTAAGAAGTGATTAAATGGGGCGGTCCTTTGGATGAGACCGTAAAAACCGAGGTCCTGTGTCACAACAGGTGTGGCACGATAAAGGTCCCTCCTTGCTCAAAGGCTGTAAGCACCGAGCATAGACCTAAATTTTGCAGACTTCACCGGCAATGGTGATGTCTCCATATCAGTGAAAAATTCTCGAGTGGGACGTTAAACAATATACAACCAACCAACCACATAAACTATCATGAGAACTGACAAGGTGATCCGTGTACAGCACCCACTCATTGTACAAATCACTACAAAATTTCTATTAATTAACATGCATCAAGTTTTAAATGTATATTATGAACAGACCATCACTCAAAAAATAAATTTCATTGACCAAAACATTAATATGTACATTTTATAAATTATTGGAGCTATGAACTTTTATAACAACCCTCATAGATTTAAGCAGGGTAGATAACTCTGTAATAGATTGTGTCTAATTTTGAATTGAAACCTATAAATATTGTTGATATTCAACATGACAGTGTTTAGATGATGTATTTACCAAAGTCTGCAGATTTATCCCCCCTTTCTCCTTTCTCCGGAAGCCTATATTGGGAGGTGATTTATTTAGCCTGATCCCGAAACCTTCCAACTCGTGCTCAATCAGTTTTTTGTGTTGTAAAGGCTTTAGGACGTCCAGAACAATGAATATCAGGGAGCAGGTCCGGGCCACTGAAAGATTGATCCATGTAATTAGATTCAGTTATACAGTGATGGGTATCCAATCAATGTGCATGGTTCAGGGTTTGTACTGTAGCTTATATATGATGACCCCAGTGACAAGTATCCAATCAAAGTGCACGATACAGAGTTTGTGTTGTAGCTTATATATGATGACCCCAGTGACAGGTATCCAATCAAAGTGCACGATACAGAGTTTGTGTTGTAGCTTATATATGATGACCCCAGCTGTTTTCTCTTCAGCACTACTTCCCATGAAATTGACTCAAATAGTTATTACATTAGTTTCTTCTATTTATTGTTGTAAATATTCTTTTATTCTATGGTGTGTTTTCTCAAATCATTAAAATACTAGATACTTTAATATCAAAAAGATTTTATCAAACATTAAAACTGTTATACAAGCACTTTTGAAACTTTCACCAAGACAAATTTCTCATTTCCTAAGTGCTTTCATCACTGAAAATTAAGTCTGTTTGGGCAACTGACTTTCATTGTAGTGATGTTTTAAGCAACTTCAGTAACATCTAATATAAGTTAATTGCTCGGCCTTACCGGCAATTACTTGTTTTCCACGTCCTTTGCCATCCTTAGCTCCTTCAATAATACCTGGCAGATCCAGCAACTGAAAGCAAGACATAAGCTCCGTATAAACTTCAAAACAAAAAATGTCCTCCCCATGTTCAGAATTCTTCAATATGCAGAGCTTTGTATATCATTATTTCCGAAAATCACAAAACAATTTTTCTTAATTTTAGGTAGGTTGTTAGCTATTAGTCTTCAAAAGTTCAGTTGAAGAGATAGGTACACTGTACTTTAATAATAACAATGCAGTTTTCAACATGTTTAACATACCTGAATTTTTGCACCTTTATATCTGATGACCCCAGGGACAGTTGTAAGGGTGGTAAATTCATAGGCAGCCACTTCAGAGTACACTCCAGCTAGATTACTGAGTAAGGTAGACTTCCCTACTGATGGGAAGCCTGGAAATGCAAAACAAAATCAATCTAATATTTATAGTCTAATTCAACAAAAATAATGACACAAAGCTTAGCTTCTGTAAGGAACATCCATGACAGCTAGTACAACAGTGTTAGGTTTTGAAGATCGTAAACATGTAACTGTGACTCTCGAAAACTTGAAGCTCACCGAGAGTGGAAAAACTTTCAAATTGATAGTTCAAGTTTACAAGGGTCCATAAATTAGCATGCCAACCATCTGGTTTTATTACAGAGTATTACAAAATAATTTGCATAATATTCCAGTTTGAGTTATTAGTTCACTTCTAAATTTTGATAAAGAAAACAAGTAATTCGATTCCAGGTGTTGTAGTTTTCTTCATTGCTTAGAAAACAAAAGTAAAAGACGCCCCCAGCTATCTCAGTGTTCAGATAAATATGTTTATCAAAAGCAAATGAACATGTATTTCAAAGTAATTTGAGTGAATGAAAGAACTAAATGTCCACACACCTGATTATAAATGAATTCAATTTAGTTAATTCACTCACAATTTAGCGATATTTATCCAAATCATTGCTAGAATCTGGTAACTTCAAAATGTCAGTATTTCAATTGTTGATTTTAATCTAATATACATGTATACCATTTGCAGTGCAAGAGGTTGCATTTTACTTGCATAAACATCCAATTTACTTGATGGGCATTCAATACACAAATCATTTAAATTTCCCAGGTAAAGGTGGCATGTCCCTCTTAGGAAACACCTGACTGACCATTAGTAAAAACAAATGGCACTTCCAGTAATAAAGAGTGAAATTTAAAGGATATGCATAAATGATATATAGATTCCACCATGAGAGACTGAGGGTTTAAAGAGATCAAGAGTTCAAGTCCTAGAAATCAACAGTAAAAACTGCTTCATCTAATAGAGAAAGAGGCCCATGGGAAACATTGCTCACCTGAGTCATCTTGACCCATATTTAAAGATTTTCCCTATATATTCGCATGAAAACTTTGATCCCTTATTGTGGCCCCACCCTTCCCCCAGGGAGTATAATTTTAACAAACTTGAATCTGCACAATGCAAGGAAGCTTTCATGTAAATGTAAACTTTTCTGGCCCAGTGATTCTTCAGAAGATTTTTAACGATTTTCCCTATATATTTGTATGTAAAACTTTGATCCCCTATTGTGGCCCCATCCTAACCCCGGGGGCCATGCTTTTAACAAACTTGAATCTGCACTATGCCAGGAAGCTTTCATGTAAATTTCAGCTCTTCTGGTCCAGTGGTTCTTGAGAAGGAAGATTTTTAAATGACCCCACCCTATTTTTGCGGCATGGCCCTTCATTTGAACAAACTTGAAAGCTCTTCACCCTAAGATGCTTTTTCCCAAGTTTGGTTGAAATTGGCCCAATGGTTCTGGAGAAGAAGCCAAAACTGAAAAGTTAACAGATGGACAGACAGACAACACACAAAAGGCGATCAGAAAAGCTCACTTGAGCTTCCAGCTCAGGTGAGCTAAAAACTGGACTGAGACTTGATGTTGAGAGATGAAGAACGTCAATATCTCGCCATTGAGAGTCATCCGTATCTTACCCACAAATCCAATTCGTGCATCTCCTGTTTTGGCAACATCGAAACCTTCTCCTCCACCTCCACCGCCACCTTTAGGCTCTATGAGTTCTCGTCGCAGTTTAGCTAGTCGAGCTTTAAGAAGGCCAAGATGTCCACTAGTTGCCTTGTTTTTCTGTGTCCTGGCCATCTGTGAAATAAAATGACTCATCCAATGAAACTTCAGATCGCTTCATTCAGAAACCTATCTTTTTGTGTAAAAATATATAGATAAAACATAACAGACATTAATCCAACTAACATACATGTATAACAGTTAAACAGATAAATTCACTGATGTCACTTGGTCTAATTTTCTTGATGTCAGCTTTTTTAACTCTTTGTGCTATATCTTCGATAGTTTTCTTTTCAAATCAATTGCTTACTATAGTTACATTGCCCCCCAAAAAGTACAACTCCTCGATTAGTGTAAAAATTCTTTACTCATCTATTCAAATATTACCCACAGGTAGTGTACACAATGAAACAGATGTTGTTACTTCAAATGACCTCTGATGACTTCACAAACAGAAGTACCTGAACTTAAACTATGAACATATGAAAATTTTTGGGAAGTTTGTAAAATCTGAAGATTGAAATAAAACCTTAGTAATAGGTTCCAATCACTGCTACCTTTGTTTCCCATGTCTTTCACCAAAATCTGCCTCATTATGATAGTAAAAATGTTCTATTTATGACTATTTTGTGGTTCTTAGAAAGATTTTAAAGATTTTTTTTTAACATATAACACAATGGTAAACATTAAATAATGTAGCTCTGCCTTGCAACCAGGAGAAGTCATGTTGTATACAAGCATAAATCTATACTACATTGAAGATGCTTGCATATTGATTTAACATATAAAACCCTGGCACTTCTTGATTTTTTTATGAATTTAAATGGTCCAGGAATACACAAGATTCGAGATAAAAGCTCTTTTGTGTAGGAGGTGCATTTAGTGCTACTCCAAATGCTACACTGTAAGTAGTACAGCGTGCACCTACAGTCAGCGAGGAAGATGATAAAAATATGAAAAGCAGTTTCTGTTGAAAAAGTAAATGAAGGAAATCCAAAATAATATCGTAAGAAATGTTTCAATAAACTGAAATCATAAAACGTCATATTTGCATATAGTAGCAAGCGCTGTGAGCAGCCGAAAGTGAGCTCTTACATCAAAATCAACTGATACAAGCGGATGATGATGCCTAAATTTCATGTCATGTCTGTGTAGCGAGAGTGCAGGTAGAATTCAAACTGTAACAGAATTACTTTTTAGTGCTATGTCACTTAATCGACAGAAGCTGCAAATTAGTGATTTATGGAAATCAGTGTATAAATTTGATTTTGTGATCACAAATTCCTAATTCATCTGTAATTTCAAATCAGTGATTTGTAAACATAATTTGTAATCAGAAATCAATAAATATGAAATCAGAAATCAATAAATATGAAAAAGAAGTCCATTGGTCATAACACTCAGCTTACACAAACATAAATATCTACTTGATGAAAATAGATCTATATGTTGCTACTCAAAAATTGGGGGAATGTCTTGGCAAAACTGATGTATGGTCCCATCTAGACCTATAAACCATGGTTTAGAGATGAATTTGATCCACCATGCTAAACGAGTGTGTGCTTATACACACAATTTTAGAATCGCCACCTTCCTGTAAGGAAGAATATATGCATACTAGATTATAGGATTTGTACATGTATATTTATAGTAACCTTCCTTGTGAGTACAATCTTCATTCCCAGGGAAGAAGGCATAGTCTTATATTTTGATAATCTGATAATCCCATTCCCTCTAATTGATCTGTTTCAATTGGTCTGTCTAACTCAAATCAAGATTACATGTTTTGCATCCACTCCAAAACATCTAATTTTTATTAGATTGTTAAATTTGGTTGACCAGTTCTGAACATGAAAACGCTGCCTGATCAATGAACCTGGTTTGATTGGTGTTTACGGGATAGTTGTAACTCAGGTGAAATTTAGTAAAGCACCTGGCTGCAAATTCAAGCGCCCTGGTTTAAACCCTAGAATTTTTGGTTTTCTTTTACAATTTATTTTGTGGCCTATTCCTGGACTTGACAAATGAAAATGCCTACACGGGGAAAGTGTTTATCTTCGAGTCCGGTAATAAAAATCAAGGGTGAATGTACCAACCATGGTGGTTCAAATACCCAAACAGATACATGTAGTTCAGTGGTGGAGACTCTGATAGACGCCAAAACTAAATTCAAGGGGTCCCATATTCAACCACGGTCTGTCCAGCTATCAGTAGTATTTCCTTCCCATTAATACAGAATTTTTTTTTTAAAATATTATAATTTGGAGACATAAACATGGAGATAAAGCGCAGAAGGTGGAGATACCTGGGACATGTGTACTTAGAATGAAGACAGTACTGGAGGAAGAGATATGAAGTGGGCACCACCTGGAAATAGAAGACCTGGGAGACTGAAGGGGACTTGGAGAAGAACTGTTGAGACAGAAATGAAAGAGACTGGATACATCTGGAACACCATAAGGTGAGCAGCGCAGGACAGGAGCCAATGGAGAGATCTTATAGCTGCCTTATGTGACATACACAAAGAGGAATAAGTTTTGTGAATGAGGAATTTGTAATTACAAAACTCAATTTTAAATTACAAATTATCAATAATTTGAAAACAAACTGTTTACTTCAGAGCAAATCGTTTTACTGAATACAGGACATAAAAAATATTTCTGGAAACCAGTATGTTTGTGTACAATGAAATATAATACAAAGAATATTGATACTGGCATTCATTTGTAATGATAAGTAATCAAAGTGTCAAAGAGGGTAAATTCTATCCATAAGATATGTCCATTACCATATGATCCTAAAACAGCATATCAGACCTGATCTAGTACAAATTAAAATGAAAATTTCAAAAATAAGGTTTGCCTCCATTTCCACTACAACTTGTACAGGCTGGTGTACAGAGTTTCATTTCAAATCACTTCAACCTTTCTCAACCTCAAAGCTCAAATTTTGTCATATAACAGGAGCATAGGAGTATGATATTATACAATTATGGACTGTTTAGCAGGGAGACATTACAAATTATCAGGTCTTAGTAGGGTTATCACACGAGGGCGCCTTTGTAGTTTTATTATCCTGAAGAATATGAATGTTAAAAAAACAACTTATCACACATTTATTGACTTTTACCATGCATCTTCTTTTTTTTAATCTAAAACGTTAACAAATTCGTAATAACTTTCTCTGCAGAAAATTCTGATAACTTTTCAATAGTTTTCGAGGGTACCCTCAACGACATACATTATTTTGTTTTACACTCAATGTCATACATTTATTAGATATATATGTTGACAAAAGCAAAACATTGAGGTTTGAGAAAGTTAAATGAGAGAAAGCTTTCAATCGTGACGTCACAGTAGAAAGGCGCAAAAACATAATGTCAAATGTAAACATTTCGTAACATATTTCAATACAAAAATGTAGACATCAAGTGAAATGCAAAATTGCATTAAAATGGAAATATTTTTCTTCTCGATTGTTATTTGCGAGTGTTAATGTTGACGCTGAATTAAGTTTATGATTAACGATCCCGCATTTTTAAAATTATTTTTTAATAGTCTAGAGCTTTCTGGCTTGTGCCATTAGAAGTTATCTTCTAGAGGGAGACAACACAGTTGTCACCCTGCACGTGAGGGAGACATCACGAATTGTCTCCCTCCACGTGACCAGCCCTCAACCAATGAAATTGACTGTATCATTCTGAAGGATAATAAAAATATTTTAAATAGAGTGTTGCTACGGTCACCTAACGGTACACCATCAACATATTATCTTAGATATAGCATGTACCGGCCATGAAATAACGCGAGGCCTGACATAAGAATTTCATGGTTTACTCCTTGAATACTCATTACTTACTTGTTTGTATATTAATCACATTCTGGTGATGAAACTGTGTATGAGAAACTTGCTGTGTATATTTGAAATTGTCCCACCTCTGTGTGTAAACAATTTGTTTCATGCCCTACTGTTTATGAGAATTCTCTGAAGGGAAATAACTCTAACACATCTTGAAAATTGCATATTGGTCATGTCAATGAAAACATGTGTTAATTAAATTTAGTGCAGACAATGAAAGTTTCATGTTTAATGTACATTACACAAGCAAAAATTATATCTTACACAAATAATTATTGCTTTACAAATCTGAAAAGATTTGCTCATTTCTGGCTTCACCAGCACAGCTGTGAAGGAATGGAAAATGTACATGGGATGAAGTGCCATTTTCTAATCTACATTTTGCAAAAAGCTAAGATTATTCTACTTGTCATACACTAATTTCAAAATAAGAATCATTGTATATTTGACTGTATCTTCACTTGCTACATTAGGATGTTCACACTAAAGCAAGATAATCTCGCTTAAAAAGTTCAAGGGACTAAGCCACATGTAGGGTTGGATAACGTTAAAGGGACATGAATGTGATTTGAGCTGAAATTTTTCAAATTTTATTTTTACATTTTTATTCTTTACAATGCTTAACTAAAGTATTTCTAATGGTCAACCAAAATTTGAATATCAGTTCTTGAGTTACAAGTGAGATACAGCACTTACAATTCTTCAATATATAAACAAGGCTCATGCCATATTTTTGTTTAGATATAGATTGCATAATAGAAAACATCATGTTTAAAACAAAATGAGATGTCCCAAACACTAGAAACTACTTAAAGGGAAAGGCAACCCAAATTTTTTTTATATAATAAATGATCACATTAATTATATGATAAAGATTGTCATATTATTCTGTAGATACATGGCCTAGATAAGCCTCAGTACTAATTTTAAAACGTTAAAAATTGAAATTCCCGCCATGAAGTGAAACTCTTTTGTATTCAAGACCACAAAAATCAACAATTCTGACGTCACACCGTCTATTCCGGTTTTGATGAGATTCTAAGATCATCAAAGATGTGCATGTGGTAGATTTTAAGAATACATTGTAAATAGGTGGACGTCTTCTTGTCAAGCAGTTAATTACACTTATACGAAGGGGAGATGTGAAAAAAAAATTTCCCCCGAAATCCCTGACCCAACAAGGTTATTTGAAAAGAAAATACTATGTAAACTGTGGATCCATCATTTGAGTTATGACAAGTTGAGGTTTAAGACATTTGTATGAAGAAACGTGTACCATCTGCCTGGTCTGCGACTCGACTGAACGTCTTCTTTTCTTAAATTCCTCTTGCCAAAGAATGGGCTCAAATCTATATGACTCCAATTTTAACTGTTCGTGACTTGTCATGTTTACAGTGCTGCTGATGAAATAAACCGGAACTGACGGTGTGACGTAATAAATTAAACTTCAATGGCCGCTTTCTTAGCGGCGGGTAATTTGAAATATAAGATAGATTAATATTGATTTAATTGTTAAGCAAGGATTTTTGTTGTTAAAGACTGTCATTTACAATATCAGTAAGTAATACTTTATTCATGAAGGCAACAATGTGGTTAGGGTTGCCTTTCCCTTTAATTGCGTTCAGAATTAACTTGAAAATTGAAAAAATCTGCTTTAAACAAAACGTTTACTAGTATATTTAACATATGTAAACAAAAACATGGCACGAGCCTTGTATTGTGAGCTCTGTATCTCCCATGTACCTCAACAACTGACATTAAAATTCTTGCTAACCATTAGAAATATCTTAGTTTAGCATTCTAAAAATTTTAATTTGAAAAAAAAAATTAGAAATTTTTTAGCTCAAAACGTGTCCATGCCCTATTAAAGGGATTGGTTCACGATTTTTTGATTAATTTTTTATGTTAAACATTAAAAATATAACTCATTTAATGTTGACAGTCAAAAATTTGAACTTCTAAATGCAAGAATAAAAACAATATTTTAGCCTTAAATCTGTGTTATATAAACAAAGACCCGAGTCTTTATAAGTAAACAAACAAACCAGTGAAATATTAATTTTGTAATATAAAGCATTTTAAATTTGCATAGTCACAAATTTTATCATTTAGATGACACATTTTACCCAATGAATAGGGGTGAAACGATACAGTACCTTCTCGATTCGATTTTCGATATGTTAGTCTCGATTCGATGATTTTCGATTCGATACAATAGCATGTACCAAATTCTTTATAATGCTAAGATTTTCTTATGTTTCGTTGTATTTATTGCTCTCTGCAAATAAATTCTACATAATATAAAAGCGTTTAACATAAAGCAACACTCTTATCACTTGTCCTAAAGCCGAAATGTCACCATAGTATGGCACCCCCAATGTTTAAATCCTGGGTATGCCGGCCATACCCAGGATTTAAACATTGGGGGTGCATTTTTCAACTCGACTGCGTCCATTTTGATACAGCAAAGTTTACTCGTATGTTGACTGGGCAATTTTCAATTCCATTGGCTAATCAGAAACCGTGTTATCAAGAGCAATGTGTGCTATGATTTTAGAACTGTATCGAACCGAAACAGACCCCGAATAAATCGAACATCGAATCGAGACCACTACATCGCGATTCGGCCGCATCGCGATGCATTGTTTCACCCCTACCAATGAATGCTTAAAATGTAAAAGATATAATAAACTTGGATCGATATCCATTTCTTTTGAAAATTTCTTAAACAATAACATACCGCAATCTTTGTTTAAAAAACAAATAATAAACTCTCTAAAATGAGCTTCCGTGATAATGTATAACCTTAATATTTATGTGAAATCTTTTAAACACATTAGACAGAAGATATTGATCATTAAAAGTGAAAAACAAAATTTTGGGGGAAATCGTGAATCAGTCCCTTTAAGGATGAAATGATACAATACCATAGTATACTGATACTTTTTAACAATACTTAATTCTATGATCAAGAAATAACTGAAACATATAGTATAGTATGAACAAATTATTTTACACTTCAGTTTTTTTTTAACCTTTAATAAGAAACAAAGAGTTAGAAATATAACAGCTATTTACAATCAGGTAAAAAACTGAAATTTCAATGCTCATAATTTGGTGTGAATTATATTTATATCACCCCTCTTAGCTGAAAAATACTGAGGGGGTTTCAAATATTTTTCAGGTAGCATGCTTCTCTTGAATTGATGGAGAGTTTGCCTCTCTTGTTTATGGCATAGAATCACATGTCAAGTCTGCATTTTTGAACTGTATGATTAGGTGTATTAAAAGTGAGCACTATATTTAATTCTTTTCCTTCCCAAAACCTTTAGAAACATGCCCCCCCCCCCCCCATTTTTTTTTTTAAACCTATAATCATACTGATAAGTGCAAGACTTAATTATTTTTAAGGCTTTTCCTCTGGTCCTGATTCCTCAATGCTCAATGTTGAATCAGAAAAACATTCTACATAATATTCAATTTAATTATGAATGTTTAAAAAAAACAGTTATGAAACTGAAATTTATTCACAGTTTTCATGTTTCTTTTTTAAGAATATTTTTCACCTTTACTGTAAAATTGTAAAATACGGGAGACCGCTTCATATGGTTTGTTTACAATGAAATTATGGAGACACTAATAAATGAAGATACCGGAAAATCACTTCTGTTTCAGCATTACAGTATCTTAAACATATATTGTAAACTAAATGTCTTAAGGAAGTACTCTACATTATCATAATGGCTGACTTCCTTTTAAAACATGGATGAAAATATGAATAGCAGCAATATTTGTCTGTTCATTTAGAAATTCTCACCTAGCTGAGTAGCTCAGTAGGTTAGCATGTCGACTTGTGAACGATCATGAGTTCGAGTCCAGCAGGGGTTTTAAATTTTTCTCAGATTGCTTTCAACTAAAACTGTATTTTTTGACTGAATAAAGTAAATTAGAAAGTTTTCGATTTCAAAATATTGTTGTACATATCCTCTACTTTTCATCCATATCAAATTTCTCTGGTGTAGCATACCTCCTCAACAAAAGTAATACCAAGTTGACATACACTTTATTGAAAATCATACTTCTTTTAAAAGTATTTATCGAATAACTGTCATGTCAAACAGGGTATCATTTGTTGCATTTCGTCGATTAAAATGCACATTTGTAGACATAACTTTTAAGCTATCATTGAATTAACTCAAATAATCAATAGGAATGCAAGGGATGGATTTTAAACTTTGATGGATGATTATATATTTATTGATAAACAAATACTGATATTAACACCGGTATGAAATGAAACCACAATTTTGAAACAAGTCTTTGGTACGGTATTGATACTGAGTTTCAGTGCCCAACCCTTGCCACATGTTTTGAAAAAAAATAATCATTTTTTATGTTACATGTAAACCATAAAAATTATAACTCATATAAAGTTGACAATGAAAATTTGGACCTTCTTAAAGGGACTGGTTCACGATTTTTGATAAAAATATTTTTCATTTTTGATGTTAAACATTAGAAATATAGCTCATTTAATGTTGACAGCCAAAATTTTGACCTTCTGAATGCAAGAATAAAAGTAATATTTTAGCCTTAAATATGTGTTATGTAAACAAAGACTCGAGTCTTTTTATGTAAACAAACAAACAAGTGAAATATTGATTTTGTAATATAATGCATCTTAATTTTGCATAGTCACACATTTTAACTTTTAGATGACACATTTCACCCCAAAAATGCTTGAAATGTGAAAGATATAATAATACTTAGATAGATATCCATTTCTTTTGAAAATTTCGTAAACAATAGCATACCGCAATCTTTGTTTACAAAACAAATAATAAACTCTCTAAAATGAGCTTCTGTGATGATGTATCACCTTAATTTTCATGTGAAATCTTTCAAACACATTAGACAGTAGATTTTGATTAGTAAAAGTGAAAAACAAAATTTTGGGTAAAATCGTGAATCAGTCCCTTTAATGCAAGGAAAAGAGCACTATTTTAACTGTAATTAATGTGGCCAACATACCTTGTTTATATTTACAAACACTAGTGAAATGATAGTTCTGTAAATTAAAAGCATTCTTATTTTGCACCGAAACAAATTTATATTTCAAATTCCACATTTTACCTGAAGAATACTTGAAATGTGATATATAATATAAACTTTGATCGATAACCATACATTTTCAAAACTTTGTTAATGTAGTTCCACACTCCTGTGACGTCATAAGATTTTGCAAAGTCAATGATTTAATGACTGGAACATAAATTTTGTTGGAGTCTTTTTCAATAGTTATTTTAAAAAAATTTGTTAGCCATGAAATATTTCAAAAATCTTAGTTATGTTTGAATAGTCAATGATATGTTTCAAAATATTGAATCCAAGGACAATAACTCTGTTTTCATTAAATTATTTATTAAGTCCATTATATGATAGATTTCCTTTATTTTTCACAAACATTTTACCAAGGTGATAAGGAATCATTATCTGTGTCTTTTCATGATATTACATAAAATTTTAATTCGTGGGTGATTTTGAATAGCTCAGCTGTATGGTGCCAAGACTTCATTTTTTATGGGGGTATAGAAGCTATAAATTTGAAATTATTAAGGAAAGGTATGAATTTTTTCCCCATAAATAACTGTAACAGATGTACATCTACTAATATAAAGAGAAAAAATGATATGTAAACCATGCTATAAGGAAATTGTGTCCACATTTGTTCGTTTTTTAACATTTTGGAGAATAACGCTAATTCAATAATTTTGCACTTATTACTCTATAACTTGATGGACATATTGAAAATGACATGTGTTTTAGTTATTGACATGTTTCCTGATAAATAAATGCAATTAAAAAAATTTAGTGTTGTTTTTATTTTAAAATAACAACAAATAACTGTTTCCAATGAATTTCATAAAAATCTACATAGGGGTACATGACTTCAGTAGTGTCTGTAATGAAAATTGATATGGAAATCCTCACCTAATTTGCCTTTTTTCATTACTCTGAATATTAATTCATTGATTCCAAACAAAAAAATGCTACCTAAACCCCAAAAATCCAGGACTAAGGACCCACCTTAAATAATATCATACCTGAATTTTTGTTTTACACAGTAAATAATAAACTCTCTTCTGTCATGATGTGTAGTCTTATTATTTGTGAAACCTTTTAAACACATTAGAGAAAAGATTTCGATCAGTAAAAGTGAAAAACAAATTTTGGGGAATATTGTATAGTTAGTTTCTGAAGTAGAGAGGAAATGTGCCCAACCTGTTAATAAGCATTTGTTGTCATAACATGTGAAATATTGTACATATATCTCGGAAAACATGTATACGTTATCAAATATCTCATACCTCGGACTCGATTTCAGCTATTCGTTCTAAAATACCCATTTTCAGACAGTGAGTCTGTGAGAGACAAATTTTTCACGTTGGGCAATATGTCCATAAAGGAAAAAAGGAATAACGAACCCGACTTAATCACGCATTAATCAAACCCGATAATAATTTAGGTCATTTTTCAAATGTTTATGGATACAAATCACTTTTAAATTTAAATTTATGTACCCATTAACAACAAAACTGCCAGATTATTTCATTTTATGGGGGTATTTTATAATGTTTTTCAATAAAGCTTATAATATCCCCGACCCTTGAGTCATTGTTACTGATAATCATTTATCACTAATACGTACCATATTCTAGATTTGAAAAACATATATAATAGACTGTTAACTGCAATGTGCATTCAATTGATCTATAGTAAAACGATATGTGATTCAAGGTGGCTAATGGTTTTAACCCGAGAAATGTCTTGTGTTTTTCCATATATTTATTGATAGCATAGTCGAGCTCTTTTTATCATTAGCTATACTTTAATTTTGGCTACTTTGACCACATGCAAAACAAACAAACAGATAAAAAAAAAAAAGAATAGCAAAATAGACCCCCCCCCCAAAAAAAAAAACCCACACACACAACAAAAATTAAATAAGAGAGATGAAAATAAATGAATGTATGTCTCTAAGATAACCCAGCCGTTACATTTAAACATAGAGAGGTAATTAGATAATTTAAAACCGTGAACTGAAATTCAATGAAAATCTATTTAGGCAAGAAACCGTGAAAATAACCAGAAGTATATGGCTTTTTAATATCTACTGGTCCGAACTGAACTTATGAACAAATTAATGGTGCTAAGTGAAATGAAATTGTGCTAGTTTTTTTGTTTTTTTTTTTAAATAACAACAACAAAATTATTTATTTTGAGAATAAATACAACATGTATAATGTAGAGAATTCGTAATATATACTTATTGTTATACTTCTTTTTGTTAACAATGCCTTCCGGGGCCCTTGATTGGTCAATAAAATATCTTGTATCTTGTACATAATACAATATTGTACATAGCATGTAGTTAAAATGGAGGACATGTCATCTCCCTTATAACGTTTAAATTTATATTTATCTGGTCCATTTGTATGATATCTATCTAAGTTTTCTAATCTTGATTTTTTAAAAATAGTTTCATCAGTGCATTTAAATAAATTAAAATGGAACTCATCAGCCAGGTCATTATTACATAATGTGCATCATAGGCGGATCCAGGAATTCGTGAAATGGGGAAGGGGGTCTAGCACTTGATCGTTTAGGTACTTTTCACAACATCCGACCCTACCCCATTTACACTCTTTGCTTGTGTACTTAATATCATATGGGAGATCTTGAGAAAGTTTCATACATGAGAATGTTTAGTTTATTTACTTGGTATTTCATTATCACTAAATAATACTGAAAATGAGTTTACAACGTCGCATATAAATATATCGGGTTCGTAGTTATTTTGTTGCCTATGACCCGGAAGAAGTTGTCTGCATTATTTCTCCACGACTTTGATATACCTTTTTGTAATTTTTGCAAATTGTTGAAGGCGAAAAATCCTTTATTTAATTCAAGGTACATTATTTACAAATGCAATGATAATTTTAGGGGTAATTAACATACTTATGCAAAATATTACACATTTCAAAGGTCAGCATATTGTGCGCATGTCACATCCGGGCATTTGCAACATTTTCCGATGTTTAGCTGCAGCGGTTCAAATTTGTAAACGTATTCTCTGTTCAATTTTAGTACATAGTAATGACTTTCGTTTAATTTCTTGGAAGAGTATTCAACACAATTTCTTTTGCATCGGGTTTTTCCTCGTATTTAGTTCCCTGTCGTTTTAGCAGCTGTAGTTTTCATCGGAGACATATATAGGTGAGAACACATCAATAATATTCACGTTGACTTGTGCAATTGTGTGTTGTGTATTGGGTTCTGTTCGAGAGTAGGTTTACGTCATTGATTTTTGAAGTAGTATTTCAATTGCTGTTGTTCGTTTTTTGTTTGTTTATTTTTCCCCGTTTTGTGTACGATGTATTGAGAAACGGAGAAGAGGCCGTCTCTATTGTCATTTAAACGAAGATTGTTCGGTGACTTCAATTATGTAGTCTGTGGATTCTACTAACTATCACACTGTACATGCTGTAGTCGTAATTAATTGCAGTGTGAATTTCTAAAGGAGTAACACAGAATGCACAGTTCTATTGGTATATATCTTTAATCACCTTCGTTAGCCAGTCCATTCTGCTAATCTCACATTAGCTTTGGCAGATTTAGTCAAGAGATTTTTACCCACTGGGTAGTGTCCACTACCAAGTAACCAAAGTGTGCTATTTGCAGAACATATATTGCATATATATGCTAGAAACAGTTAAATGGCTGGCCACAGCGTAATCCAAGATTCCTCTGACTCTTACCCCCCCACTTTAATATTGTGAGTGACATCACTGACGTGTGGGGGAGGGTCAGAGCGGACTCCATATTGAAAAGTGTGAATTCAGCGACACCAACTGGTGTCGCTGCTTTACCTACCTCTTAAAACTTTATTTTGCGGATCTATCCTCCTAGACGCGAGGATTCAGTTATCAGAAGATTATTCTACTGTACAAGTAGGCAAATTAATATGATGCTATCGCCATTTAAATGGCCCTAACACCGACAAATAAAGCATCACTTGAATTAGGTCGCCACATCGCCATTCGATTTTCAATACTTAATAAACACATATTAAAATTCCATCATTTAAAGTGTGATAACATTGTGTTAATCATGATCTATTTGTAGAATAATCTAAGTGAATCCTCGGGTCTTGGAAGATAGATCCGCAAAATGAAGATGTAAGAGGTAGGTAAAACAGCGATGCCAGCTGGTGTCACTGAATTCCCACTTTTCAATATGGAGTCTGCTCTGACTCTCCCCTGCACATGTCACAATATAAAAGTGGGGTAAGAGTCGGAGGAATCTCGGATTAGCCACATAGGTAGATAAACAACAGCTTTAGATGAAATTACTGTAAATAGTGTATGAAAAAGGAGGAAGATTGCAGTCTTCACAAAAACATTTAAAACTTGCTGGCCAATCGGACAAGTGAATTGTCTGAATTTACTGGCCCACAGTGAAATTCACTGGCCCCCCAAATTTTCATAGTACATGTTTATCACATACATTATGGAATGCATTGTAAAACTGTACGATTAATTTATTGAAACTATGCTTATTACTCATATTCATATCCACCCTAAGACATCCTTTCTGTCGATACCAGAAAAACAACACCGTACTCAGTATTTTCTCTTTCTCTTCTTCCGCAAACAGCAAGACTACAAATTCACGTATTTTTCACAAACATGAAAACAGCCTGAGTGCACCTTAGGAAGTAGCCTTCTCTTCCAATATCAAATGTAAACGATTGATTAATTCTATAAACTATTGAAATTGCATAAAATCAGAGATAACTGCAATTGACGAAGTTCATTTTAATTTGACAATGCAATAAAGCAGCAGTTACCGGTGTGCAGTGCGATACAGAACACAGCCATTTTTATTGTTTCAATAAGTTGTTCGTTGAATATTCACGTGATCAACGTACAAGTTATCTTGACAATTACAAGTATAGACATAGTTATCGTTCTTTACTTTAAAGAAATAAACAAACAATGATGTCAAAACACTTTATGTGCTGCAATTGATTTATTTTTATTTTGATGGTAATTTAAGTAAATAAGACGTTTATAATATCTAAATCCAACATTATATTTAATGTGACTTACAGAAAGTCCACAAGCCCATCGGACTTCCTGATTTTTTATTTTCACTGACCCGACCCTAAAATTCACTGACCTCGGTCTTCGGACCACTGAGTTTTCATGAAGACTGATCAGATTGTTAACTGAATTAGACCAGAGTTTTCATTTCGATTGTATTTGTAATGGCATGCTGAATATTTTTGGTGGACTGATGGTCCACTCAAAACCTATTCTATAAGTTGGCCTTCCAATGTTTGGGTGGACTTGGACCTTCATTTCACCACTAGTGTCAAACCCTGATATTCCGAAAAAAACAAGACATTGACATTTAGTAACTGTGATATGACCCCAAAAAATATATCTCAGCTGATCAATTAAAAAAAATCATCTGATATCAGTAACTAATTAATGTTTTATCCACAGCTAACAACTGAGATAATGACAAAATCTGTATGTAAATGGAACTGTATCTTCAGTTCTCGTGAACATTAAACCTGTCATTCATTGTTGCATTTTTCAACATAGGACTTGTACAGAATTAGTTAATACTTATTTTGACAGTCAGTCCTTCTTGTATTCAAACATGCAGAGTTCGTGTCCTAATAGAAAATTGTTCTGGCAGTCTACCGTACTTGAGAAGGGTCACTTTATACTTGCATTTTCTTGGGCTCTTCATTAATTTCTATTTCCTGATTTTTTTCCTGTCCATTTTGAAAGAGGATTCATCCTGATTCAGTAATATCATGTCCATGTATTGTACATCTCATTCTGGTTATTTGCACTGGGAAGACTTCGGTGTTTTGAACATATGAACCTCTATGGTCTGACACTATTTCATCCTTGCATTGGTGTAAATGAGAGCCAGCTTGTGTTCATTGGAATGATAATTTTACAACTATCCACTAGTAGTACAATTTTATTGTTGCAAAGAAAGAAAAATTTCCAAATTTTATGTATGTCACTTATGGTATGGTATGGAATGCCGTGAAAGTGCATGCATTTTATATATATATATATATATATATATATTTGATATAATTTCTTAATTCAATGTCTCTTCCTGAACATTAATACACTGTATATATCAATGTTTTGGGGACAAAAATTCAAAGACTAATATATATACATGTATGTTCATTGCAACCATGGTTAATATTTATGTCAGGGGTCGAAATTAACTTTTTCTACCACAGGCTAATTTTAGCCTGTGGGTAAAAAATTCACAGGCTAAAATGTAAACCTACAAGCTAAAATAAAAATAATAAAGCAGTGCTCTTTTTTATATATTTTTTTAAATCAATGATTTTCCCTATCATTACTGAGCCTAGTGGGTCAACAGGCATCCTTTGGACAAGACACTAAGTTACGTAAGTCATATGGTGCAATGTTTAGGTCTCTTGATTATCGCACCTCTAACAGTCTAATCCACAACTTGTTTACCGCAGGTCTAGATCCAGTCTTCCAATTTCATGCTACATCAGGGTTGTCACTAGTGATTTTTTAAAGCGAATAGAGGACTCATGGTTTTATAAGCAGCACGATCACGAGTCCTATGAACTTTTTTTGATAATCAACTACGTGGTGAGCAATGCACTCATGTCATCACTACAACCCGACCTCAATATGACAATAAATTTAGATAGGACATTCTCATGATTCTGATAAAAATAACTACCGGAAGACTTGGTAAAACATAGACTCCGATATTTTTTTTTAGATAAATGAATAACAAAAACATCATACTTGGAAATATTCAATTTAATCACCCCAATAGGTGAACAGGACTCGTGGCACATGTCGATATGCGATGTCCAACCTCTGAAGCATTTATTTGACTCCGAGTTTCTTAAAAAATCATAAAAGAAAAATTCGGATAGAAACGGTTGTTGAAATTGATGGTTCATGTAAGCGTTTGTATGATTCAAGTTTAAGAAAAGCGAATAGCGCATAACCGTATAAAACGGATACGATACGATCATAGTTTGTAATTCACCACTCGCTAAGATTTTCGAGTGTCCGTGAATTTTACTCGCTATTTTTCAAATGTACTCGCATTTTGCGAGTATTTCTCGCTAATTTCGAGCCCTGGATGTGAAACTGGGAAAGACAATAATTGAAAATGAGTGCGATGTATATAAAAAAAGTGGTGTTCCTGGTTTATTTTGGGGTCTGGTTATTGGACCCATTCCTTAATCTAAAAATCACCAATATTTTTCCAATTTTTCAATCCTTAAAATTTCATACATGGAGAGTAATCAATAATTATTAATTTGTTTTCTTGTACACAATTTTGAAATACTGGAAATGCAAAATCGAGGCCAAGATTGTAAAACGGTCCCATGATTGTAAAACGGTCGTCATTTCTTGGAAAGCTACATTTTAGGGGGAGCCTTGAGTTGTGCTAGTGAACTGCCTAATGTCCCGATAAAATGTTTGATCATAAAAATGTTTATGAAACTTCGCCTGTGATAGAAATATTATATCATCAATTTCATTATTTATAAGTATTTCATTTTTTGTTGATTAGATGATTCACTTATTAGTTCAAAGCATTAGATTGTTTACTTGGTTTGTAAGTTTAATTTTAATTATGTTGCATAATTCCAAATATTTAAATATCATGATTATATGAAAAATTATTGAGAAGGACAGTTCAAATTTTCACGATTTGAACATTTTATGTGTCAATTTTTCCAATTCTATGGACCCTAGACCCAATGTGAAAATGTTAGAAAACCCATGTAAAACTTTAGAACCCTACGGCTTGTAAGTCATTTTTATACGCCTGTCTTTAGACGGACGTATTATGGTACAGCGATTTCTGTACGTCCGTCCATCTGTCCATCCGTTTGGGGTTTTCTTTTTATAATTTCATTTCCCTTGTACATATCATGCTGAAACTTGATATCATGCTGAAACTTGTTGTGTAGCTTCTTTGTGGGTCACTCTAGATCATACTGCAATTTTGATCCATTTCGACCTTTTTTCCAGGAGTTTTGCCCCTTTATTTGGAAATAATTATTATATGGAGGGTACATAATTTGTCCGCCCTACTCCTCCCACAGTTTTCAAGTGAGAGCCTTCTTATTTTGTGGAGCATTTGTATGGGTATTGAAGATGTGCACGTGGGATGGATTTTGATTTTCTACAATTTTTGAGAAAATTACAGGTTGTTGAACTTAGTCTATTTGGAAATTAATATTCTATGGAGGGTACATAATTTGTCTGCCCTACTCCTCCCACAGTTTTAAAGTGAGGACCATCTTATTTTGTGGAGTGTTTGTATGGTATTGAAGATGTGAATCTGGGGAAGGATTTTGATTTTCTTCCATTTTTAAAAAAATTACAGGTTGTTGAACTTGGTCCATTTTGAGGAAATCTTGATTTTTAAGCTAAGACCATTTGTTCATATGAAAGTTTGTCACAGCCTCATGATGGTTGATACTACCTGAAGCAAAGCTATACAAATTATAGAACAAGAAAAACACCCTATGTA
This sequence comes from Ostrea edulis, assembly GCF_947568905.1. Lineage (NCBI taxonomy): Eukaryota > Metazoa > Mollusca > Bivalvia > Ostreida > Ostreidae > Ostrea > Ostrea edulis. The sequence continues at coordinate 66,903,791 of NC_079164.1, forward strand.
AGCATTTCACGGGCGTATTATGTACCGTTTGCGGTTCTCGTTTCGCTTATTGAATGAGGAATTTCTTTTATAGTGAGCCCACAAGAGGACCAGTTTTCATTGAGTAACAATCTCAATTTCAAATATGGAAATGGAGAGAACATACTATTCTGATGACAATGGAAGAGACACTCCAAAGGGGAGCTATGAAATGCCAACAAGGACAGATACTCCTGGCCCATTACCCAAATATAGATACAGCAGGGTAAGTATATAAATTAAGTACACGTATGTGATATCTCACGGATTGGCTGGGAGTACCGGGAATTGAGCATTGAAAAATATGTCTCTTGCTGTAAATAAAAAAATGCCTGGATCCCTTCACTAAAATCAAAATTCAGAAAAAAAAAAAAAAATTCCCTTTCCCAGGAAAAACTAGGGCTGGATCAATATATCAATTATTGATATAAATCTGTATTTTTGAGCAATATACGATAACTGATACAACGAGCCCTGCATCGTTTTATATATTATGAGTAGTTATCAACGTATCTAACAGCGAGATTTCAAGAACGAATCAACGAATAATTGAAAATTGAAAATATACAAATGAACTATCTAAATGTCATTTGCTCCATGACTGCATACTACGCAAACACATATATGTGGAAAGTGTGCTGTGTTGACTGTACCATGATCTCAGTTTTTGAAAACTTGCTTGAAAAAAAAACCCCAAAGTGTAATGTTTGAGGAACAGAGGTCGCAAGCTCTGGTGGTACAACTAATTTAACAACACATTTGCGATGATATTATAAAGCTAACTGTCAGAAAAATGACGAAAAATCTATTGATAAATGGTATATATGTACTATACTGTAGTGGTCAAAGTCATATGTGATCTGCAGTCACGATTTTCGTATGAAGAAATACAGTGATTTTTTTTTGGTTTTTCAAACTACCACCCCTCCTTTTGAATTGGGAAAAATTAGCGACATTTTCCTAAAATTGGGGAAAATCACTCATAGTAAATTAAAATGGTAAAGATGCATAAAATAATCAAATTTTTGTTTGAGGTTTATTTCAGATCTGATTTAAAATCATAAAATAAATATGTATTGGAAGTCACACCTTGTATTAATATCATTAACTTTTTCTAAGAAGCACTTATTGTCTAATATCCTAAAGAAAATAATAAATTATTAATTCACCAGCAATTGTACCCATAATCTTGTAAATATTATATTAATAATCAAGTTTCCAGAATGTCTCTCCTGTTTGTATTTTTCGGAATTTAGTAAACCCTATACTGTTGGCCACTTCCTGTTATTAGCCTGACCCTATAATGGCGGTCAAACATGAAAGTGTCAACAATATGGCTTAATGTGTTTCTGGAAACTATATACTTAGCTGCATATCTGCTTATATGGATGCCTTCATTGTTTTACATATTCTTTACAAAAGCTTTTTGCATGTGCAGTGGTTTGGAGAATAAAACTGAAGAAAAAAACGTATTTACTCTTTGTCAGCAATATACAGTAACCTTTTTTTTTAAATGGCCTAATTTCCCTAGATAAAAAATTGGGGAAAACACATAGATATAATTGGGAAAAACTAGCTACTTTTTGTGAGGGGAAACAGCTGAATATCGGTGGCATTTTGGCCCCAAAAAAATCACTGCAATATATGAAGAAATAAATGAATTTATAATTCAGTTGTGAATATTCATCCTGAAAAAAATTCCTTTGCTACCATAGACTCGGAGCGGGTTTTCATTATAACAGGAGATATAGGACTTGTTTATAGCCAGAGCAAACGGATGTCCTTGCTTTCGTAAAGAAGAAGATATATGTGTAATATGAAACACATGCACAGTTATCTTTTGTGATTGACTAATTCAAGCTAAAACTATAATTTATACACAACATAGACAAGAATTACAATTAGAAACTAGTTTAATAGCTTTCCTATTATATGACAATACAACAATGAACAAACAAAACTATATTTACATTCAAAATAATATCTAATACAATTTTGGCTTCTTGGGGCTACTCGACTTAGTTAATTTCCCTGCCGGATATATAAAAAAAGACAGAATGTGATATACGATAGGTCGAATCCTAATAATTGGACCTTGGATGTATTACGCACTGAACTAAGGAAGATGGGCATAACTGCACCAATCTGCTGCAGAAAAACTGAATTGATACGATTATATCATACAAGCTACGAAAGTGAGGGGGGGGGGGGTGGTTGGGTTACACAACAGCCAGTCACAGAACCGCGGGAAAGAGAAGCAGAAGTAGAAAATGTAAACAACAATGGTGGAGAACTTTCTGTTGTGTTACAAGAATTGGTTAAGCTTCGTCAAGAAGTGAACGATATGAAGAAAGCTCAGATGCAGCCAACAATACCCGCAGCTGCTGGTAGCGCAAATCAAATACCGGTGTCGGTGCATGCATCATCTTCAACGGCGAATACATTATCATCAGCTTATGGAGCTTTTATGCCCATCTTCCTTAGTTCAGTGCGTAATACATCCAAGATCCAATTATTAGGATTCGACCTATCATAAATCACAGAAAAACTATAATATGCAAATGGAACAAAAGGAAAAAGTGAAGCTTTATTTTTGTTATTATACGCCCGTCATTCGACGAGATGTATCATGTTATGGCGTTGTCCGGCTGGCTGGCCGTCCGTCCGGAGTCATGTTTTCTGGACGTTTTTTTGTAACGGATGCATGTACAACTTTGAAATTTCGTCACAATATCTCACTCAAGAATTGTAAGAGTGAGTGTGCATTTCAGCTGGATTGGTCCATCCTTGACCTATTTTAGGGCTTTAAGTAGGTCAAACAGTTTTCCGGACTTTTTTTCGTTACAGATACAGATATTTCCCTGAAATATACACATAAGCTTCCTTTCAGAGGAATACAAGTTCAGTTTGCATTTCAGTTGGATTGGTCGGTCCGTGGCCTACATAAGGACTAAAAGTAGGTCAAATAGTATTCAGGACTTTTTTTCATTATGGATACGGAGATTGCCCTGAACTTTAGTCAAAGGCTTCCTCTTGGAGGAATACAAGTTCAATTTGCTTTTCAGCTGGATTGGTCCATCCTTGACCTACTTTTGGACTAAAAATAGGTCAGGCAGTTTTCCGGGCTTTTTTCATTATGGATACAGATATTGCCCTGATATTTGGTCATAGACTTCCTCTTGGAGGAATATAAGTTCAGTTTGCATTTCAGCTGGATTGGTCCATCCTTGACCTACTTTTTGGAAAAAATAGGCCAAACACTTTTCTTGGCGTTTTTTCATTACGGATACAGATATTGCCCTGATATTTAGTCAAAGACTTCCTCTCGAAGGAATACAAGTTCAATTTGCATTTCAACTGGATTTGGTCCATCCTTTACCTACTTTTGGACTAAAAATATTGTCGGACAGTTTTCCGGGCTTTTTTTCATTACGGATACAGATATCCCCTGATAAAGTCAACGGCTTCCTCTCGTGAGCAAAGACAAGTGCAGGTAAACATTTCAGCTTGATTGGCGCACTATGACCTTCAGTACTTTAGAGGTAAAAGTAGGTCAAACGGATTTTTTTTGGTTTGGTCACAGGTATTGCTCTGAAATTAAGTCACAACCTCCCTTTCAGAGAAATACATAATCAGTTCATATTTCAAACATTTCAACTTGATTGGTGCACCATGACCTACTTTAGGGCTAAAAGTAGATCAAATTATTTCCTTGACTTTTTATC
>NC_079164.1:66907733-66935233 GCF_947568905.1 Ostrea edulis
AAGTTCACCCTGAGTTCCATTCCCTCAAATATTTTTTAAAATGTATACCATGTTATTTTCACATCCCAAGGATTTTTCAGTACCTTTTCAGGGTAAAAAATTTGGACCCATTCGCAACTGGAAATAGCTTCAATTATTCCCTATTTAGTGAACAATTTAACATTTCCCAACATTAGATACAAAGGTCCTATTCACCTTCAATTCCTTGTTAACTTTGTATTTCCCAATTTAGTGAACAGCACCTTTGTATGGTTTCTCCTGAAAGTATAAGGAAAATGGTTCTATTGTCCACAGGGGCTAAGCCTGTTTTGGGCCCAAACTCTATGATGCCTTAAAAATAGAAAGGGGTCTAACTCTGACCCAGATAAAAAACTAACCACTTGTTTCAAATGCCTAAATAATCTTAAACTAGGTATGCTATGCATAATTTGTCATTTTCCTTGCATAGATTAATGTTTCAACTACTTGAATGCTAAATTTCAAGCCAAAGGTTCTTAAAATAACAAAGATATATGTCATCGTTCTCTCGATTTCACTTGTTTATTTTTACTAGGACATTTTACCGGTCCAGGTCACAGAATCGTTTCTCGCCTATGACAGCAGTGAAATTTAGACTAGTGTGGAAGATTTCGAACCTGTCAATTAAAATTTCACATCAATTATACGCTACAGTGGAACCCCGTCATTACGTTTTCCAATTTGTCACGATAAAATAACGTAATAACAGGGGCAATGTATTAAACGTTCCAAGTGAAATCCGTTAAAAATATCATTTGGAAATTGTATATCTTCTGTTGGTACTCCGTGAAGGGGTGTGTGGATATATCTTTACTGTTTCTTTGTTTAAAAGACTATGATACTTTGTTTTATTTACATCTTATCTTAAATGTCCGTAATTCTTCATGTTCTTACCCCTTTTCTTTATTTCTGGTGTAGGATACATAAGGATGTTTTGATAAACGTTGCTTTTCTGCATTCGTTTGGACCGCCATTTTGTTCAACTTTAACGCAAGGCATTCATGTAAATTTCTCTTAATAACTCGTTCCGGTTCGTATTCAACATTCGTATTAAAAAAAAATAACAAAACATTGTTTTTATTAAGTTCTCTTATTACACAATACACAACACACACACAAAAAAAATCCCACCCAAAAAACAACAAAACTATAGACACAAAACGCACATGATACCCAACACTTGCACACTTTTCTCACCAACGATAAACACAGAGAACAATTTACGCACAATCCACATAAAAAAAGATATAATGATGCACGAAGATTTCATTATAATGCTAAATGATGGCACTTAAATCACGTGCACATCAAGGGATTTTAGAATGTTCGCTGAGGTAAATGCCGTACACGAATCGGCCGATAACACAGGACAGTTTGATTGGTGTATGTATGGATGAGATTTACAAACACCCAAGCTGCATGTCCAAACAACGGACAATTTTTTAATTGAACACCTTTAGTCACCTATGTCCAAGCAGTTACCCAAGCTGTTTTAACATTGCTACGATAAATCTTGTCCTTCATGTTTGGTACCAAAGCTGTCTGTAAATAGAGTTTTAATAGCGAAGGTAATCACACTATGCTGAACACGCAGGTGGTTGAGAAATTATTATTTCTTTTGATTATCAATATATGAAAAATGAAGTAAATTTTATAGAGTACAATTTCTAAATAAACATTATTTAATTGTTTATCATTGGCTTCGATACGAGATATTCACCTGTATTGATGTTGCTAGATCTATCGAAGCGTGATCAGTAAAGCATCTCTAACTCCCAAACAGACCAGGAAATTCACGTGGTGACTGCATGCCTCAGGCAGTCAAGGTGTGAATGGCTTATTATTTTGAGAATCACTATTGAATAAATAGGGGTTTGTTATGTTTTTGTCGGAATTTTTACAACGTAATACTGAGTCCCGGCATCTTGGGACAACGTAATAACGCGATCTATTTTATATAGGTTTGTTAAGAAATGGTTTTGTGCTATGAAATTCCAACGTAATATGCGTACTAACGTATTAAAGGGGGAACATAATAACAGGGTTCCACTGTACTTACTTCCTCACACTTTAATAAAATTCTCTGTTTGCCATATCTGTGTTGCTTATTTTGCAAAACATCAACTCCTGACTCTAACTGCCATTTTGAGAAATGCACTAAAAACCTGAAATACCTAAAACTTTAATAAAGGGGAAAATGGGTAAAAATAATGTAAAAGAAATAGAATAAACAAAAACAAAAAATTATGAAAGCCAAAAAATAATGTTCAATTTCCTTTTCTAGGGCAATATATCACAAGAATAAGGTTTTGATCAATTTTAAGGTATTTGAGAGTTTATAGTATATTGGATATTTAGTGCTTTCATTAAAATGGCAGATCTTGTCAACAGTTGATGCTGCTGAGGAAAAAATAAGTCGTATAATGTCTACACGAAGAACATTATTAAAGTATGCCCCAGTGGTATTGTCCATAAACCCCCTCCATATGAATCATTTAGCAGTACTACAGTCACAATTCATTTTCAAAAACACTTGCCAACTTCTTCATAAATCTAGATTTCCTCCATATTTTTTAATGGTGGTATGTGCTATAAAAAACAGTCATCCATTATTCCCACTTACTAAATCGGCTTCAGATTAAGGATTATACATTGTATCATGGCTGTGGTGTTTTTCCTTTTATAAAAAGTGTACAATAACTGGAGATACACCAGTGGGCGGAACCATCATTTGCATATTTTTTTTTAAAACTGCTGTGTAAATGAATTATTGAACACCACCTGACAATTTCAACACATGGTGAAGTCCAAATTAGAATTCAAGAGATCTAGGCTCACGGCCGTGTCGATATCCATTTTATCATCTCCCAGTTTATTTTCATGAAATGTGTGATCATCACATGCTTGTGAGAAAATCCTCATGATCATCATTGAATAAAAACTGTACACCCAAATCGTGTAAATCGCCAATGTTCATAGTTGAGGTGCTCTGAGCAGACACATTCTGCACATCCGCTTTCACCCACAATCGGGTGATAAGTGCGCAATGAACATGCATTGCGGGAAGAGGAAATTTTCCAAGCAATCAACTTACAAAAATTTTACTTTTCATTGGGGTAATTAAAAAGATCTACATGCAATAACCACTGGTCACATTATAGATATCATATTTCTAATTGGTCATGATACAAGTAAGTTATTGAATATTTATTTCAGTGTATCTTGATTTATTTGGACAAAGGGCGGAGACTTGTGCTTCGCACTCGTCACCGACCTTCGTCCAAATAAATCAAGATACAACACCGAAATATATTAATATACAATAACTTACTTATTTCATATTTAAAGAAAACGTATTTTCCAATCTTTGAGTGGAAATAAATCTTTGAAACTGTGTACTTCAATTGTGAAGTCTTAATCTATCAGAAATGGGAATGGTGTATACTACACTAAGGGACTTGGAAACAAATGTTAAAAATGCATCTCTAGGTTCGTAATTTAGCGAGCAAAGCTCTTTGCGATGCGATGAGCTCGCTCCAATGATTACGCAGTTGAGTCACGTGGTTTGCTCTTCATCAGCTGAAAAATGATGGGGACTACCCATAATGCCTCCGAAAAAATGTCGCCGTCACTGCGGTATACTTCATTGACAACCTCATAGACAAAACAAATAGTTTGGAAAGTACCAGAAATGATTTTAAATTCCAAACAAGCTTTCCCATACCTTCGTACGTTTTGTTGTGAATAATTGATTGGTTTGAAAGAAAAAAAATATCGCAGCTAATGATGACGTCACAATGCACTGTTCACATCAAACGCGTTATATTTCCCGCGTTAAATGAAATGCCTAAAGTCGTGTTGTAAGATGCCATGGATCTTCGCTCGTCTCAATGGTCACACCGTATACATATTACTTTGTCTTATTTTTCATTTCATTCTTTTGAAACATATTTCTGGTATATACTCTTTGATAAATAGAGTCTTATGTCCGTCGATTACAATGTCATTGTTATTTCCTGAGAGGCTACAAATGAGGTCATTGGCGGTAGGGGTGGGCAAAAATTCTGGTTTGGTACACTAATACCAGGTATGTCCCTCATTAGTGTTTATGACAGTGTGTAGGTGACATTCCATTGACTGACAAATGGTCTGAATGGTTCTTTGAGGAATATACTGCCACTCTTCTAACAACACCCTTCCCTATTCTTGTGGAATCTGAAGCTGGCGGCTGCGCACATTCTTACCAAGCTCATCCCTAAAATGTTCAATCAGATTAGGGTCTTCGGACCTGGCAGGCCAATCAACATTGTCGCAAGCTACGCCTATTGTCTCCATTTATACTTCGTCAAATGCCTGGCTGTATGATTAAAAAAGTCCTTGACTTCATGAATATTTATGTTCATTAGTCAACCAATCGGTGAGCTTCCATGATTGTTTTTTTGGTGGAAAGAAAATCATTTGGAGGTCATTGTGTGCTTGTAGCGGAATAATCCGAGGATTGTCGATTGAGAACAAACTGGATATTTTTAGCTGTTGTAACTAATAGACGCTTCTTTGTTGACTTCATCGGTGAAATAAATTTACCATATAAAATGCGTAACCATGCCACTCTCTTTAGATGTTATTAACACAGAATTGACACTGCTGATAATGCAAATTTTATTCAATAAATACTTATAAACTTCTTTAGCCTTTTCTGTCCATTATTACTTGTAAACAAATACTGCATGTTTTAGTTGTGGGCGCAGCCATTAACATATTGGAAATCTGTTATTGTGACTGCTTGGTAAAAAAAATAATTATTGCGTCTTTTTATAAATATTCATGAAAATTGAGGGTTTTGCTGATCATGCATCCACAGTTTGAAGTAGGGTAGGTACTACCGGACTCAGTAACCGTGGCTAGCGAGGATGGCCAATCAAGGACATTGATGTCATTCTTTGAAGAAAATTCCATGTGACAATCTCGAAGTGTGTTTGTGTGCAATGTCCTGTTGAAAAACTAATCTGTTGACTTGTCTGTTCATGCACATGATGGTAAACTTGCATTCTGGCATCTGCATTACTGATGTTGAATCTTGATTCATCAGAAAACAAGACCTGTGTCGAATTTTGATGATTTAACTGCTGTCTGGTACTCTGCTCTCTGTAACATGGATGAGTGGGTTAAAGTTATAAACCTTTGTAAAGTCTTTAGTAGAGAATCCCATGAAGTTTCTATATTTGAGAAACTGTTCTACATTGAATTGCCCTACAATTTTGAAATAACCCCAAAACCAAGAAACATTTAGTAATTACATGTAAATACCAATTACCAATACAGTTCTTCTGATTTTGACCGATTATTGATTATGAAATTTTCGGATTATTCAACACTTAAAAGAGGTAAAGCTTTATGGTATGTGAAATCCTTGTGGCAAGTCCTTTCCATTAACATTAAAATCTTTGACCTGGTGACCTTAACATTGATCTTTGACGTACTTTCAGAGAATTTGAATATAAGCCCTATCTTTCAAATCATAGCAGGTACTGCTTTTATATATATAACATGCATTTCTTGTGAGAAGACCTTTCAAATGATACTTGATTTGTTGCCTTTGATCTAGTTTTTGGAAATTTAAAAAAAAATACAATCAATTTGTACAAGCCGATGACTGTAGTATATATTACGTTCATCAAAAAATTGTAGCTGACCTATTCATTTGCACCATTTTACGATAATCATCAGTGTATCCAGTGGAGTATTCTTAATGTTAGTCATCATAGTTTTCTCCAAAGCAAGCTTATTTATCGATAAAATGACCTCCAAGTTTTGTTAGTTAAAAATGTAGTTGTAGTTAGTAGAAAGTAATTCTGCTACACTTGAACCCACGATCTACAGATAGCTTTCGACAAGTTAACCTTCTGATCTAGTCAGATCTACCCAGCTAGCCAATTAGATTTAAAGGAATATACTAGTATTTATGATATTGATATTTTTATTCGTGTTTCAAAAGGAAGGCACAGATTTAGTGAAAGTTTTTTTCTTTCAAAGTATAATTAGTCTGTCAGGGATTTTTTTAGGGTCTGCAGTGTTTTCCCTAAGAACCGGCCGCCGGCCAAATTGACCGTTTCAAACGATTTTCTGGCCGGTTCAAATATAAAAAAATCAAAAAATAATATGTTGTCAATTTCAGTGATGTTCATTTACACGATCGATCTTTGCAAAGAATGTATGCGGTAGCAATTGGTTGGCTATAAATAGCTTTCATATTTCTTCCTTGTTTATGTTTTTATCGAGAGCTTTTTGAAACAGCGATTTTGATTGGACGATATTTTAAACTCTCACCTTGCGCGTGAGAAGCACATGGCAGTGAAAAATAATGAAGCATCGAACGAATACATTACATGATTTCTTCCAGTCAAAACATCGGAAAGGTGTGTATTTAACACCACTGTGACTAACTTGTCTGAGGTAAAAATATTCAACCCTTTGGTATATATTTAAAAATGTAGGTTGAAAATGATATATGAACAAGGGTCATTTTTGCCCCCTGAAATGCCTCAGAATGCAGGATTTTGCGTCTAATTTTCCAAAATTTCATGGGGGGAATCCCCCCCATACCCCCCCCCCCCCCCCCCCCCCCGCCCTGGCCTGTTACAATTCTAAATGGGCCTGTTCAAATGAAATGAATGGAAAACACTGGTCTGTAAAGGACCGGAATTCGGACCCATTCCCAATGTTGAAAAACATTGAATTTAAGCTTGGGATCGAATGCCGTTATTGCACTAAAACAAAAACCTATTCAGAACATGTTTAAGTCAGAAGTAAATGTCAAATTGACATTCATTGTTTATTTTTATCCAGTTGATATAACTTTGATAAACAGACTTAACAAGTCTCAGGCCCTGCAATTAACTCTATCAGAATTTTGATCCTCCGTATGATAACTTTTTCACTATCGGTATTCATCGGGCTTGACTTGTTCTTATGATATTTACATGCATAAGGACAAAATGGTGGCTGAAAACATCAAGGCTGTTGTTGTGAATGAGTCTGATGCAATCAATAATGATCTTAGACAGTTTAAACTATAGAGCTTAATGGCATCTTACTGTTTGGTAGAGGGGGAAACATTTTGCTTTTAAACATGTGACTATGAATATGTTAATGAAATCTTCTCTTCAATGTTATCATTTGTTCATTCTATAAAATGTATTGTTTTGAAAATATTGGAATTGTGGCAAGTATTGCAATAAGTATCATATCATGAAGGGGGTGTATCATTTCAGCCCTATTTTCCATTGCTGGAAATTTCTCACTGAACAGTTGGTCCGAATTCTTGATTTTTTACAGTCCCGACACCCATTTTACTGGATAAATCCGACAGTCTGGTGACTCTTGGATTGATGGAAGTCAGCCATTATTACAATGTGTGTTACTCCTCCTTAAAGGGACTGATTCACGATTTTACCCAAAATTTTGTTTTTAACTTTTAATGATTGAAATCTACTGTCTAATGTGTTTGAAAGATTTCAAATGAAAATTAAGGTTATACATCATCACAGAAGCTCATTTTAGACAGTTTATTATCTGTTTTGTAAACAAAGATTGCATGCTATATGCTATTGTTTACGAAATTTTCAAAAGAAATGGATATCGATTTAAGTTTATTATATCTTTCACATTTTAAGCATTTTGGGGGTAAACTGTGTCATCTAAAAGTTAAAATTTGTGATGATGCAAAATTAAGATTATATTACAAAATCAATATTTCACTTGTTTGTTTGTTTACATAAAAAGACTCGAGTCTTTGTTTACATAACACAGATTTAAGGCTAAAATATTGCTTTCATTCTTGCATTCAGAAGGTAAAGATTTAACATCAAAAATGAAAAATATTTTGATCAAAAATCGTGAACCAGTCCCTTTAAATTGGCTGGTTAAATGTTAAAAGGCAGCATATTTGAAGGGGAAAAATCATTCAAAATTATGGTGTATTTATTCGTTCCACTGTTAATATTTTTTATTTTATAGGATAAGCTGATGGAGATATCTACAAGTAAACTGGCACAACTGAAGCCCACCTGCCTGTCAAAGGACCATTACACGTAAGAGAAAACTAATACATTAAATCTATGAGTAATTTTATTAGTCCCCAACTGGTTTGTATAACTGAAGGGGATAAGTTGTCTTCTCTGTCTGTTAGTCAGTCTGTGCCATTGGTTTTCCAGACTTTTTAGCCGAGTTGCAACAAAGTTGAACTCGACTATTGGTTTGGTGATGCTGGCGGGCGTCAACAATTGGTTTCCAGATGATAACTCGAAAAGTTTACTATCTAATCAAATGAAACTGTGATATATTGTTGGGTACCAGGTAAGGAAGACCCCTATTAATTTTGGAGAAAAATGGTCAAAGGTCAAGGTCACAGTGACCGAAAATGAAATGAAAATTTCAGAAAAATTTGGTTTCCGGATGATAACTCAGAAAGTTTAAATCCAAATCAAATGATACTTAAAGATATTGTTATGTACCAGGTAAGGAAGACCCCCATTGATTTTGGAGAAAATAGGTCAAAGGTCAAGGTCACAGTGACTGAAAATAGATTGAAAATTTCAGACAAATATGGTTTCTGGACAGTAACTCGAAAAGTTTAAAACTGAATCAATGAAACTTGGTTATATTGTTGGATAACAGGTTAGGAAGACCCCCTATTGATTTTGGAGAAAAAAGGTCAAGGTCACAGTCCTGAAAAAAGATTGAAAATTTTAGAAATATCTGGATCTGCATGATAACTCTAAAAGTTTAAATCCGAATATTCACAATTATAAATATGTCACATCATTCCTGACTTTACAATGTATCCCATGCAACTCGGCTCATGCACCCCTGGGTGCATATATTGATTTTTTTCGTTATACTTGCAAGGATTCACTTGAAACTTGCAGTATAGGTTTAGAATGGGAAACTACAGATCAAGTTTGAATCTTGTAATGTTTGATTGACAAGTGTGAAAGAAATTAATTTTTATATAGTTATGTTTTTATACGCCCATTTTTAGACGGGATGTATTATAGTACAGCGATGTCTGTACGTACGTCTGTCCTTCTGTCTGTCCGTCCGTTCAGGGTTTTCTGTTTCTAATTTCATTTTTGTCACTTATCAAGCTGAAACTTGCTTTGTAGCTTCTAAAAAATAAATATATGTTTATTCGGTATATACATACATACAAACATATATACACAAATACCAAGGATAACCCATGAAAGCTCAAAAGCTTATTTCCAATGGGGTCCTTTGATGCATGAATGTTTGCACTAGGGGGTCATTTATATGTGAGGAAACCTGAGTATCTGGAGGAAACCCACGTGTCCAAGTGGGTGACCACCATACCCTCTCACATACAACCACTGCCAATCACAGGGATTGAACTCTGGTCGCAGCGGTGAGAAGCAAGAGCGCTCTTCGGACACAATAGATCATGTTGCTGCAATTTTGATCCATTTCGACCTCTCGCAGGAGTTTTGCCCCTTTATTTGAAAATTATTGTTTATTGGAAGGTACATAATTCGTCTGGCTAACTCCTCCCACAATTTTCAAGTGAGGACCATCTTGTTGTACAGAGTGTTTGTATGGATATTGAAGATGTGCATGTGGCAAGGATTTGGATTTTCTTCAATTTTTGAGAAAATTACAGGTTGTTGAACCTAGTCCATTTTGAGAAATATTGCAAAGAGAGTACATGATTGTTTAGTGAACTCCTCCCACAATTTTCAAGTTAGAACCTCCTTATTTTGCAGAGTATTTATGTAGGTATTGAAGATGTGCATGTGGCAAAGATTGTGATTTCCTTCAATTTTTGAGAAAATTACAGATTATTAAACTTAGTCAGTTTTGAGGAATTATTACATTGAGAGTACATGGTTTGTCTGTTTTTCCTTCCACAGTTTTCGAGTGAGGACCTTAATGTACTAAGTTAATTTGTTTTAAAGAAAATTACAGGTTGTTGAACTTAGTCAGTTTTGAGGAAATATTGCGTAGAGAGCACATTATTTTTCTTTTCTTTTTCTTCTACAGTTTTCAAGTGAGGACCTTCTTATTTTACAGAATATTTGTATGGGTATAGAAGATGTGCATGTGGCAAGGATTTTTATTTTCTTCAATTTTTAACAAAATTACAGGTTGTTAAACTTAGTCCATTTTTAGGAAACATTCATATTTTTCAAAGAAAGTATGTCACAGCCTGATGATGGCTGATACTACCTGAAGCAAAGTACTACAAATTATGACTTGAGAAAAATTCCCATTATAAGCATTTTTATGGGCTTATTACTTACCATTTGCGGTACTTTTGTTATGTTCATTGGGATCGAGATTGTGTTTTGATAAAAATTCTGTAAAAGTAGGACATCTGATTAGAGGCAGTTGATGAAACTCTGTTGCTGATTGTGTAAATGATCATCACTTTATTAATTTAGCATTTCGAGCTCATTAATTGTAAAAGGAATGTATCAAATAAAATATATATCAAATCGCTAGTATTTCAGTCAGCAGAACTCAATTAACTGCATTCCTGCAAATCAAATGAAATCACAGGTATTAGAAATTGGCCTTCAAACTTTTGATTGTAAGTAGTATTATGGACAGGATTCACAGGTCATTTATAAATATTTAAAATGCAGATATGACTATTACATTGGTGTGCTGTTTTGTGTTAATAAATACACAATTATTTCCTCCCCCACATATTATTTGCAAAATGGTGACCCAGATTTGACGGAATAAGACAATTTCATCCTGATAAAAACCACGTGTCAACTATATGAATAACGAAATGTCAAAATAAATCAATACTAGTAAACAGATGACTTGGTACTAATGTTTTAAGTAACAGTTCAAGGTCAAAAACACTAAATGTACATTCTCTTAAATTATATCTTTCAATTAATGGGGGCGCTGGTAGGGGACACGTACATGTATTGCTAAATGTAGTACTCTCAGAATGCTTGTTTGAAAAATGTTTTTTGAGGAAAATATTTTTCATTTTTGATGTTAAATATAAAAAACATAACCCATTTAGTGTTGAAAGCTAAAATTTTGACCTTCTGAATGCAAGGATAAGAACAATATTTTAGCCTTAAATCTGTGTTACGTAAACAAAGATTAGAGTCTTTTTATGTTTACAAACAACCAGTGAGATGTTAATTTTGTAATTTAAAGCATCTTAATTTTGCGCAGTTACTGATTTAACTTTTAGATGACACATTTTCCCTAAAGAATACTTGTAATGTAATAGATATAGTAACCTTGGATCGATACTCATTTATTTTGAAAACTTCGTAATCAATAAGAAACTGCAGTCTTTGTTTACCAAACAAATAATAAACTCTCTATCTGAAATTGAGCTTCTGTGATAATGTACATTGTATAACCTTAATGTTTTTGTGAGGCCTTTCAAATACATTAGACAGTAGATTTTGATCATTAAAAATGAAAAACAAAATATGGCGAAAAATCATGCAGGGATCGAAATTAACTTTTTTCACTACCAGCAAATTTTAGCTAGTGGATTATTTTCCAACTAGCAAAATTGAGTATTTACTAGCATTTTTCAATCGAAGGCTGTTTTACAGGAATTTAAGAAAGCAAGCATGTCTCTATATCAAAATATAGGGAAAATCTTTTAAAATCTTCCTTAAAGTGCAATAATAAAAATAAGATTGAGAATTCTTTCATTTAAAATTTAATGAATTGTCAGACAACATACATGGTGCATGGTGAGGGTCATAGGGTACACTTGTGCGGTGTACTCGCTATCCAGAGATCTACCACCTATTTACAACATCATGTCGTTTGAAATCTTGAAGACTGTTTGCGCCAATTCAAACTATATGTTCAAAACTTTTGGAAATTTCATCTAAAAAATTCTAGTGGAAAAAACCCCGCGAACTCGTGTTTGACTATAGAGTACAGAAGGACACCACGTGAAACGGTGACACTAACTCTGTCATGTGTTGTTTCATGTAGACACTGACGAAATCAACATGCTTGCTGTTTAAATCAGACGTCACTGAGACGCCCGAAGTGTGCTTGAAGTAGGACTGACTGCGACGACCTTGGCCTTGGTTATTTATTCGATCCACATTTACTTTTTCAATACTTGTATATTCATTCTGTAAAGCGTTTCTATGCACAAGACAAAATTATTGTAAACTTCAAAGTACAGCCAATAAACCGAGGAAATCCGGAAAAAAGATCGGGATTTTTTTCACTCGCAAAAAGTTGCGATCACTTGTGATTTTTTACTCGCAATTTCAATTTTAAACTCGCATTTAGCGAGTATTTCCCCTTAATTTCATTGCCTGTCATGAGTCAGTCCCTTTAGTTACCGAAAGGTAAATAGGAGTTAATTTACTCAGTTGTATCAAGACGATCTAAATTGTCTTATTACAAAAGTTCCATTTGTAACATGGTTCTGGCCACACTTTTCACATGTAGACAAGGTATTTGTTATCATGAATCTGATTTTAGGCCTGAAGGGTTGTGGGATCCGGAGAGGTGGTTTCGATCTTTTGACACTTCTCGTGGAAACTCCCCTTTGACTGTTGGAGATAAGAAGCGGCCACCAGAACTTGACAGAGAATACATAAACAGGAGAAGACCATCAGGTAAAGCAGCCTGTTTTAGGCTCGATCAGCTCTGTTTTGTCAAAGTTTGTAATTTATTTTCTTTTACATTGCCCCAAATTCTGAAGGTTCTTGATGGGTTTGTGAAGTATTCTAAGTAAAAAAATTTAAAGTATGAATATAAACATGAAGAATTATGGTCTGTATAATTGACTTTTTCATTACAGTGAACAGCTGTACAGTTTAGTCTTCATTATGATATATGTACTATGTATGTATGAGATGATTAATTGCAGATCCTAAAGAACGTTTGAGGGATGATAAGGATGGAATTGTATTAAGCCCACAGCGACGGAGCTTTGGAACAGGATGCCATGTCAGTAGTCATGTGCCATTAGGACGCCAAATAAGCATTCCAGGGCAGGAAAATGGAGAAAAGTAATTAATCTTATAATGTTGGAAGTCTAAAGTGTGATGGGAAATTTGAATAATTTGATTATTATAGTGTTTTTGTGTTAAAGTAGAGGATGTTTTATTGCAGATTTGAAAGTAGTGATTGTCAAATTTCATTTTAAGTAGGGACAGAAATGCCAGACGAATAGGAAGTGGGCGTATTCAAATTGATAGAGATCGGGAACGGGAACCAGCACACCAAGATCGAGACTTTCGAGCCATCCGTGATAGGTTTGACCGCGAAGACAGAAGATTTGATAACAGAGAAAATCGGAGCTATGGAAGAAGAGAATTTGAAGATAGAGTAATTATTTATTATTATTTTACCAATTTAAGCATATACTTTAAGAAATAATTTTTGTGGTTGTGTGAGGCTTGGTTCATTTTAAAAATCCTACACGAAGAAGTCCATATTTTTTTTTTCTTAAGCAGAACTTCAGGGAAAGGGGACATTATAACAACAGAAACAGAAGAGACTCTTACCGAAGTCGTGATGAGGAGGAGCCTGAGTGGTTTACAGAGGGGCCTACTAGTCAACAGGACCGCATTGAACTCCATGGATTTGAGAGGCACTCCAACACTCCAGAGAAAGAAGAGGAGAACTGGAGGCAGATGAACAGACGAGAAGCCACCACACAAGAGAGCAGAACGGAGGTGCCACCTCGCAAAGAAGCGGAGGCAAATTATCGGGGAGAGTCAGGTAGGTTAATGAGGAAGACAGAATTGTAAAGTCATACACACAAAAGATACACTTTACACAGATACATTTGCATTTAGCTGACAAAACAATTTAATTTTATAAAGAGATTCAGTCAGTGAGTTTTTCTATAATGACACATGCATGTATTTGAAATTGTTATTTAGTAGTGGCAAATGTGAATGATAGAAATGGAAGTTTGGAAACGAATGAACCAAGTTCACCTGAGGAATCCAACCACTCTGACAGCATCAATGTACAGTCACCACAAAGTAACAGTCTGTTTGACTTCAATGAATTCTTCAAGCTTGAGAACTTACCAGGACTTGCAAGTAATGTAAGTAATATTTTCACATATGAGGGAATTAAATATCTGCTATAAACATACATAATGCTGAAATGGTTTGTATGTAGGATGGAGCCAGTCCAACAGCGGATGTAACAGGGATACAGAGTCGGTTCAGCAAGTGGTTTTCCAATAACAGTAGGGACAACAGCAGGAGATCATCTATCAATGAAGACTTTGGGTACCTAAATGGTAAATACTTATATAGTATTTCCACAGGAAAATAAACCTTCTCCAACGAAAATAGGAAATCCTTTACTATTTTGAGAATCTTGTAAAAGATTTTACTTTCGGTAAGCTGATGTTTGACAATCTTTCAATGTTTCAGATTTACTAAGTGGTTCCAAGAGTCCTGTTATCCCATCACCTCCTCCACCGTCTGCTAATTCTGTCTCTCGTCAGTCTGTATTCTCCACATCAGCCAACAGCACATTCCAAGACAAACCGCAGCATCTGAGTTATGACTTCACCTCGGTGCAGAAAACTACAATAGGCCCAATGTTGAATGCATTGTTCCAGAACACATCGCATGACAGATCTCATAGGAGCAGTAAGTCTTTTTCATGCAAGAGTCTTAGACCAGACTATACTAAAAGATTAAATACGCAAGGTCATAAATGCTCATTACGGCTTTGTTTTAAGTACTAGTTTTATGTCCATCTTTCACAGATTAATTTTCTGGAGTTTTTTTTCCCCACCGTGCTTTGATTTAGGAAGCTGAAATTTTGGGATATATATTGCTAATGCATGTCTACAGGTCAAGTTCAAGTTTCACCACAGTAAACTGATTTTTATGAGATTTATGGAATGTATGCCAAATGTAGTTTTCCGGACTTTTCTCCATAATGTTCTAACTGTGGAAACTGAAATTTGATAATGTGGTTTTCTAATGAGTAGATTCAGAGTAACAGTTGAATTATTTTAAACAAAAACTTGACTTATTTTCATGGTTGGTTGAACTTCTTTAATTATAGTACTCTATCTGTTTCTCTCTATTCTTTTTCTTGTTTGAGTTCCATTTAATTCTGATATAATTTGACTTGTCATGGCCCTGGGGCTTGGTTGGGGTCAATAGTGGACATGAATTGCATTGCTACTGAATGCAGAATACATATGATTTTTTTACTTTATACATTCAAAGTCTTGCTAGACCTGGAGGGGTTGAGACTTTAAGCATTTCTTTGTAAAATGCTTTGTATTGAGTTTAAATTAAATCATGGATTGCAACAATCTAATCAAAATTAGATCTTCCATCTGCTCCCCAGTTTTTGATACTTCCATCCGCTCCCCAGTTTTCAATACGTCGCGTGGAGTGACATAACAATAACAGAGCGGATCAAAGATCTTATTTTAATCAGATTGGGATTGCAAGTGATTTTAGCAATAATGCATGGACATTAATCCTGACTTTCTATCTCAATGACATTCGGAGAAAAATTACACATTCACACTGAAATCAAATATTTCCGTGGAAACTTCTCAATTTAGTCTGCAAGGAAGGATCCAGAGTAGAGAAGACAAAGTAACAATGTGACACATTGTTACAATATTTCAAAAGGATTTGCATCACAAATACACAAATAGACATCTCTAATATGTTTCTTATCCCCTTAAAAAATATTGTCTGGTTAGTTTAGTGTATTGAAGTGTTACATTCCTAATCTGTGTAGATCATCCACAGGAGATTTTGCCTTTCCTCAATGAATCTGATATTACAATAAAATTGCAATTTTTCACTATGTAAGGTAAATTTACAACAACAAAAATCTGATGCCTTGAAATTATTATACACATCTTACACTTTTCATCCTTTTTGATTTTCTTGTTGTACACGTGATTTCTCATTAAGAAGGATTTGGAATTTCTGTGTTTTGATTCATATTTGATTTGCATAGTTCTTGCATCAAACAAACTACTCCTATTCAAAAGAATTCTCGATGATTTTTTGGGGCCAAAATGCCACCGATATTTGGCTGTTTCCCCTTACAAAAATTAGCTATTTTTTCCTAATTTCAAATCTAGGGAAATTAGGCCATTTTAAACAAAAATTACCATTTATTGCTTACAAAGAGTAAATACATTTTTTTCTTCATTTTTATTCTCTAAACCCCTGCACATGCAAAAGGTTTTGTAAGGAATATGTAAAACAATGGAGGCATCCATATAAGAAAATCCGTAGCATAGTGTATAGTTTCCAGATACACATTAAGCCATATTGTTGACACTTTCAGTTTGACTGCCATTATATGTAGGGTCAGGCTAATAACAGGAAATGGCCAACACTATAGGATTTTACAAAAATCCAATAAATAAAAACAGGAGAAACATTCTGGAAACTTGATTACTAATATAATATTTACAAGATTATGGGTACAAATGCTGGTAAAAAAATTTTTTTTTATGAAATTAGAAAACAAGTAATTCTTAGAAAAAGTAAATGATATTTATACAAGATGTGACTTCTCATTCATATTTAATGTTAAATGATGATTTATTTTATGATTTTAAATCAGATCTGAAATAAACCTCAAACAAATTTGATTATTTTATGCATCTTTACCATTTTGATTTACTAATCCCGTGGGGATCCGGGTTAGAATAGGTCCTCAGTACCCCTTGCTTGTCATAAGAGGCAACTAAATGGGGCGGTCCTTCAGATGAGACCATAAAAACCGAGGTCCCATGTCACAGCAGGTGTGGCACTATAAAGATCCCTCCTTGCTCAAAGGCCATAAGCGCTGAGCATAGGTCTAAATTTTGCAGTCCTACACTGGCAATGGTGATGTCCCCATATGAGTGAAATATTCTCGAGAGGGATGTTAAACAATAATGAATATTCAATCAATTTACTATGAATGATTTTTCCCAGTTCGAGGAAAATGTCGCTAATTTTTCCCAAGGAGGGGTGGTAATTTGTGAGGAAAAAAAAATCACTGGTTCTGATAGAATTGTTTTTATGATCTTGCATGTTGTATAGTCTGTGATTAAAATTAATTTGAGTGAGTCTACTTGTAATTTCAGTTCACAACATGCACTGTTCTTTTCTACAGGTAATAGCAGTATAACAGCACAGGATGCTGAAGCACAATTAAAAGCCTTGTTGTTTGGAAGGAAGGGTTCTACTCCATCTAGCAGTGGCACAGGCAGTCCATCTGTGGCCTCTCCACTCAGTCAGTTCATACTTGTATACCCTCAAAAAACAGAAATGTAAACTTTTGCTTTGTAACATTCCTTACCTGTATTTGAACACATTTTTGTAGATCTTCCTGGGCGATTTAAGACTGTAGCAGAATTGGAGGCTGATATGAAGCCCCCGAATCATACTTTCACTCCACCTGGTGCCCCTATACAGCACCCTGTGATTAGCCAGCCAGTTCGACAGAAAATAGCTCAGCCTCCCCCTCCTGCCCAGTCTCCAAAGGATCAGCAGGATGATCTGGCTGCATTCAACAAGCTCCTGAGTCTGATGCAGGCAGGAGCTGCTGCAGCTGTGGAGTCTCCCACCAAATTGCCTCAGATTGTATGTTTTTATGTAGTTATAATGATTTATATGTGTTTGGTACATAGTTCTATGCATAATTGTACATGTACAGTATATTGTTACATCAGCACATACGGCATACATGTCCACCCTCCTGTATTCTGCAAGAACCTTAGTTTGATATGAGTTATAGACAGGTCATATTGTGGGTCAGACAAAAGCTACCAATAAGGGTAGGGTCATCACATTTGGTACACATGTTCCCAGTGATTAAAGGAAGAAGACTATTGTATTTTTAAGTCAAAGGTCAAATTCAAACTTGCATGGGTCATTTTGAAGGCACCAAACAGAACTAATAAGGCTCTATGTAGGATGATCAAACTTAATACACATATTCAACAATCAGAGATGGGTTGTGTTATGATATTGTGCATTGCTTTGTTGTTAGAGATATTGCTTTGAAGGTCTTACGGGCGTATGTTGTACCGTTTACTGTACTCTTGTTCAAGTTATATTTTATTAGAATGAAATCTTCAATTTGATATAAACAAAGCCAGATTAGAACTAACATTTTATGAATACTCTTCGATATTAGAGAAAGTGCCAAAAGAGTACTGTCAGAGCCAGTTTTTGACCCGTGAATGGTTTATTAGGATTTTAAGCTTTGATTACTACTGCTTTACTGATTATATTGGATGGGTGTATCTTGGGACAGGAGTGTTGCTTATGAAAGAAAAATAGTCAATCTTTCACTGAAGAAATTTTTTCGGGTAATTTTACTTTGGATTCCTGATTGTTTTCCCCTGCTATTAATGTAAACCATATTAAATGGTAGATTGCTAATTTCATCACAAACTTTTCTCAGGCTGCACGAAATCTTGACCAGCGAAGCATGTCTCCTGTTTTTTCTGGCCAGCCTCCTACACCCTCCAGCAGTATGCCACCTACAGGACAACCTCCTCTCACTCCAGGCAGTTTGGCTCAGAATGAGTTTCTCCAGGTAAGGTTACTAATTATTGCTTCAAAGGCATGCTCTTGATTTACATACAGTAAATCTCATTTATAAGGTACCTTAAGGGGTGGTTGACAATTTTACATTCAAAGCCATGCACATAGTAACTGCTTCATACTTCATTCAGTTTGTGAGGAAAATGTCCAGAGTTTACACATCATTAAATTCTTGAGGAAGAATGTTTAATCCTACATGTACTGCATAATTCACTGCTTGATTTGTATATTTTTCGTGTTCTTTAGGCTTTGTTACGTAATAAGGAACAGCAGTTACAGATCCGTCAGCAGACTCTAAATCACATGCGAGGAAGTGTTCATATAAACAACCAGTCCACTCCCATAGCTCAACCTGCACAGAACTTCCAGCAGACCCCACAAACTGCAGGATCCACCCAACCCAAACTTCCCAACAACTCGGAAACACTGGCCAACTTCATCAAGCAAAATCCCACTATTATCACCAAGCCATCTACACCCACTCCTCCCCCTCAGCAACCCCCTCAACCTCTCCCCACTGTTCCAGCAGTTCACTCTCCCCTGGCTCCACATCCTGGTCAGGCTGCTATTATGAGTCTTATGCAGAATGCTCCTTCTCCCAGAGCAGCGTCGCCTCAGCTTATTCAGCAGGCGCTATTGGCTCAGCCGGGATCTCCTCGGGTTCCGTCTCCCATCAGTAAGTATTGTCCTTCTTTTATTATAGTGTACTTCATTTACAAGATCAGATAT
Source organism: Ostrea edulis (assembly GCF_947568905.1). NCBI lineage: Eukaryota > Metazoa > Mollusca > Bivalvia > Ostreida > Ostreidae > Ostrea > Ostrea edulis. Next base: position 66,927,071 of record NC_079164.1, read on the forward strand.
AACGAAACACTGTTTATTACAAGGTCATGCTGAGGTCCTGTCACAATTCTTTCATATTTCTATATTGAAAATTACAGATACAAGATCAATTATGATAAGATTCTGCTTATAAAAAGGTGGTATTCATCCCCACGTAATGAAAACTGATATTCGTTATAATGAGATACTCTTGTCAAGAAGGATATGATATATAAGAAACAGAAAGATGACATAATGAAGCAGGGTAGATAACAATTTTGTAAGGAAGAACTTCTAAATATGTCAAAAGCAGATAATTTAAGTTTCATTCATGCTGAAGAACTGACATTGATAAAGTAATTGTATGGAAGTTTGGGGATATGCTCAGTATGGCATGTAACTACTACTCAACACTTCAGTGGTCAAGGCCTTGAATTATAACTAAGACTATCACAGATGTCACCTTACTCAGAAAATTTGTTACAACAAGTAAGGAAGACATGGATGGCTCATGGATTCAGATAAATAGAGACGTGACATTTTCTCCTTGTGAGCTTTACCTGATAATCATCAATGTGTTCAATTTAAGGAATAAAACTGTGAAATATTTTTGTAGCAATCACGCATCAAAGTTTCTTAATTCTGGAAAATTTTAGTGCAAAATATTTCACATTTGAATTTTAATATTCCATATAACATGATAGGAAATACATTTTGATACAGTTTTGCTATTGTGGTAGTTTAAATATTGCCATGGTTTTGGATATGATGAGATTTTTTCCCCTGTCCCATGAATATTGTAACTGATGCCCAATGTTGTATTTTTTGGTCAAGGTGGTTACTTGCAATGTATGCTCCAAGTTTTATGTTAGATTTTAGTAAAGATATCAATACTATGCATTAAAAATGAAATAAAAACTATTATGCTTACAAAAAAATGGTTGTAGAGATATGAATGAAAATACTTTCAAGTTGCAGTCTCTGTTTTTGAACAAGTGACTGTTTAATTCGCATACCACATTCTATTTTTCCAGCAATTCTTGGATCTATATGTTTTACACATGATAGATAGATAGATCATCTAGCATTGAAAAGTCCTTTATATTCCTATATCTACCCATTTCTACAGTCGATGAACTAGTTTCTAAACTTACTAATCCCACTGTTTTATTTCCAACCTAGTCTTAAGAAGGTGCTCGCAATGCATACACTGTACATTATACAAATAAGGCCAACCAAAGATGTCAGAGTGAAATTAGTCAAGAATGATCTTAAAATTTTGACCTATTCTTTTCATCTGGGTTGAAATTAGATAGCTGACATTGCAATAGTTACATGTATTATATATCACTATTATAGATACATTAACCATGATGGTTAACTACCATTGATTATTAGAACATTTGTATCTTTAAAAGAAATGATCGCAAAAACTTGACAGAGAGTACTGACTGTTATGATGTTGTGTTTCAGTGTTCAGTCAGCAACCACCAATGCATCTTAGTGCTCCTTCACCGATACACCCCTCACAGATTGCAGGAAAAACCTCTCCTGTTTCCGTACAGGCAGCTACTAATTTATCTGTGAGTCCTGATAAAAATATAACTGCTTTTACATATACATCTAAATAGAATATTCCTCAGATGAGATTTACTAAGAGAAAGCTAGATATCAGTAAGTAGCTGACAATTTCAATTATTTTACAGTCCACTGGTACAGCCACAATTAGACCACCTGTTGTGCCTCGTGTACCCAGCCCCCAGGAGCTGATAGCCCACACTCAGGCCATCATGCAGACTGCACTCCTCAAGAAACAGCTGGAGGACCAAAAAGAAAGATTCATGAAGAAACAGCAAGAACGGTAAGATACATGAATTAGATAAACATGACCTAAAACAAGAATTTCCATTTTGTTGCTGTTTCTAACAGAGAGTGAGAAAAATCACAATATGATCTGTCAATATTATGCTGTGTTACAGAGGGAAGTCTCCAAATCCTCCTGCTCTACCAGGAAAAGGAGCACTGACTGGCCAACAGCCATGTCCAGCATCCCCTCGGCTAGGCCCCAGTGGAACTTCTCCAGCTTCATCCCTTCCTCAGTCCTCAACCCCCCAAAACACACCCATTTCACAGTCTATGCCCACTTCTAAGGTGCAAATTTATGCATAGGAATTGAATTTGTAACTTGTTCTGTAAACTTTAAGTGTGTTATTTTAATTTTAAAAATCTCTCCTCCAGCAACCATCTGTTACTGCATCCTTCACCCCGACTTCAGTCATAAGGAAAATGCACTCGGACAAAGCAAGTGAAAAAGAGAAACATAGAATGGATGGAACTGATGGTAAGTATACACAAAAATTAAAGTAACAATTTACTTGTACTTAGACTGTGTGCTCATATAGTGGGAGAAACAATTGTGAAACATATTTTACCATTCATTTGCCAATTTTGCAGGTGAAAAGAAAGTTGCACCTATTAAACAATTTGTGATGTCGGAAGATCCCAGGGGCCTACAGGATGAGGAGGCCTTGAAGCAGGATCACAATGTGTTTGATTTCCGCATTTTGACACAGCAGAGCCAGATTTCTCAATCTACTAGTCACCCTCCCATGTCTATGGGTCAGAACATTGTATCTCCAGCTGCAAGTCAGACTGCTAACAATGCACACAATCAAATGCCAAACCTTAGCATTCCTCCCCCCTCACTGGCCAACCAGAGTGGCCCATCCTCACTGGTCAATCAAAACTCGCAACCATTCTCCAGAAACAATTCTATTGATCAGGTAAACATGATGCTGTTATGATTGCAGGAAATCAGCTATACCTTTATAATCTCATCGAGTGATAAATAGATATCAGCTCTTCAACCCCATTTACTGTATTATTATATGTTGGTACTAAACATGTAGTTACAAGTCAGAGAATCATCAACTTTTAATTATGGATGAAAGTAGAACATGGTTATTGCTGCATTTCGGTCTAAAGATAAGGTTTTTTTTTTATGCCCGTCTTTGGACGGGATGTATCAATCTGAAAATATAGTGCCTACAGAGAAAAGTTTTGTTTGGCACATTATACACAGAGGATGTGTGTGGGTCAAATGGAGTGTGGGTTCAAATGTTGGGTTCCTATGTTAAATCATGGTCAATGTATAATGCCTGTACTTGCTAAGACCAAAAAAAAATTCAGTAAAGGGTGCCCTGTTGACAAAAAATGGTGGGAAATTCAGATTTGCAATACTGTACACCGGAAAATCAGGATTTGTATATCTAACCTATTCAACAATTAATTTGTATTAAAAAGTTGGTTTTGAATGGTGATAAGAATTCAATGGTGATAAGAATTAGTGCCAAATTATACTAAGAATGAAGTTTATTTCTTGAACGTATTCTCTAAAATATATAACTTTGTCTATTGTAGGTCCAGCATCAAATGACAGCAGTGGATCAAATAGCTGCCATACAAGCCATGCTGGCAGCAGACCGACTGAAACAGACAAGGCAGGTGATGGGGACTCCATCTAGTGTGGCCTTGCAGTCTGCAGGAAGGCCGATAGTTAAAGGTACAAGGAGCAAATGTAGAGAAATAGACTTCATATTGTGAAGAAAACTTTAGTATTTGTCACAAGCTTGTGAAAATTAAAAAAATCTACTAAAAATCAGATTTGCTTTTGAGAAAAGAAAAAATCAGTATCACTCAGAACTTTGTTACAATAATTTTTCGAGTTGGAACTTAAACTCTTCTGAGCTTAATTCTTATTAACATGTACATTATTTTAGGGGTAAATGTGAACTCACCGCTTCAACAACAAAACCAAACTCAGCTCAACAAGATACTGAGTCCACAGATCTCCAATCCCAATTTGGTCAAAGCTGACCTGCAGGCCACACCTCACCGTCCAATCGTAGGCTCAGGAGCTACCCCTATATCGTCTTCTGGTGTAGAGTTGTCTAAGGTTCTACAGGTACCAAATATTGTCTAATAGGTATCTTTTGAAATTGATATTGGAAAAAAAATCCACCTTGTGCATTGTATATCAGTTGTAATGAGAAGTAGCAAATTTGTGTGTTGGGCATGTTGTGTTTTATTATGCCCCACCATGAAATGGCTGGGGCTTATTGTGCTTCCCTTTTCCGACTTCCCATTGTAATTCAGGTTTTTCCCCCCATTATCTCTGCTACAAGTGTATGTATTCAACTTCAGATTTGGTATATACATGTAGATACATCCTGAGTTTTTTATCGAGTTGTGCCTCTTGGAATTGGAAAATTTCAAGCAATTCATAGTTTTCGCTCAGTTTCTCAGTCATACATGGACGTTTTGAATTGAAATTCAAGATATAGATACAATTAGAGAATACACAGGTCAAGTTTGTATTTGGTCTATATACACAGGTCAAGTTGATATTGGGTTCAGGTAAAAAGAAATTCCATCAACTTGGAAGATTTCAAACAGTTCACAGTTTCTAGTCATTATCTCAGTCATATATGGACATTTTGAATTGAAATTTGGTGGGATGTCTTGTGCCAGAGGTGGAATTTGCCTATCCCACACGAGTAAATAATGAAGGATTACTTTTCTCACATTTTACCTACAGTTAGGAGCTTTGAGAAAATTCTAAAATATCAAAATCCTCATTTGAACATGATTCAAAAACTAATTAGATAGGCATAAAGAGCATACCCAAAAATGGTTTACACTGTAAGTGTAAACTTAAAAACCCAAGGTTGTCCACCAGAAAGCTATACTACATTAAGATTTAAAGAAAACAATGCAAAATATTTTACTTCACTGTGTAACGTAAATCTTCACCGGTGATGTAAATCGTAGAAAATACCGTATTTTGCTGAATATAATACACACTTTTTTTTTTTAGAGAATATTGTTGTGCCAGATAGGGGTGTGTATTATATACCACAATAGGTTTTTGACCTTTTTTTCCAGATGAAACTCGGCGATTAAGTAGTGTAATATTTCACTCAAAGACCATTGACTTCGGATGCTGTACGCCTTTTCACGTTCACCTATTTATTAACTAGAAAATTTGACCTCAAGAAAATTACTACAGAAATGTAAAATTGCAGAAAATGTGATATATATACTTACAATATCTAAATAATTCAATTATCATGAAACAAACAGCCAATCAAATTGCATTGGATCTGACTATTCATTACATCGCATGCCACCATTATTGAAAGCATGTGTACACAGTAATGCCTTGCCACGTGCTAAAATTGTTGGAAAATAATTTTGTCACTTGCTAAAAGTTGGTTTACTGTAAGTTTTATGAATAGGCCTAATTTTTAATGAAATACTAATTTGAATCTTTGAAATAACTATTCTTGCGTAAAAGCGTGTGTTTTACGAAGCCATTGTTGTGTACACTGTGCTTTTGTTAGATACCCCCTCCGGGTAAAGAAATACCTAACAAATTTTTTTTTCACACATTTTAATAGTCATCGTAGTTAACGAGGAGCTGATAATTTGCATCTTTGTACCTACCATGGTGTGTTGATTACAGTAAAATAAGCGATAGTTTAATTGTTTAATTTTATTTTTATAACATCGGCTATTTGATTGATTTTAAGTTTCAACAAAGGAAATATCGAGTCAGTTAAGACTTTAATGCTACAAAATCTCGTGCTTTGCTGAAATGAACAGGCTTGTCCGGGTTGATATTTCCCTGAAGATTCTCATTGAAGATTACCGCGATGTAGACCTCATCTCAAAAAGTTTGCAAATTATTGTGCGTTGTTTAGAATTCATTATTTCTGCAAAAATATTAAGTGAAAATTAACACTAAGTATAAAATAAAGATTACCGCTTGGTCAAAATTTTTGCTGCGTATTATACACCCGAAGTGCGTTTTTTCACCAACTTTTAGGCTCAAAGTGGGGGGTGCGTATTAAACACCACTGCGTATTATATACGGCAAAATACGGTATATGACGTCACAATCAAATGATGACATGAATGCCGCTGCCCAAAGGCCAAAACTCTGCAAAAATTTATCTAACCAGACCAACATAAGTACTTGACTTGTGTATTCTCATGATACATGTATATCTATATCTCACAATATCACCAGTGTGAGATCGACTTTACCCATGTGAGACAGCCATGTGAGATTTTTCTGTCTCGCACTGCTGCGACGTCACAACACATCTAGTTTTTCTGATTTTTTTGCTCCAGCTACTAAATTCGGAGGCAGGATTTTTGTCCTATTTTTTTGTCAGTCTCTCTGTCTGTCCAAAGGTTTTCGAAACCATTTTTGGGCGTTGGGATCATAGATAACATTTATACTTGGATATTTTTTCCTATCAATTTAATGAATTCCATATATTTTTTGTGATTTTTTTTTTTTTTAGCAGAGACATGTCATTTCACCAAACCCCATGAACCGACCCTCAGTGGGGACACCTCAGGGTCTTCCCATGGGAATCCCAATTACTGGAAGACTTCCTCTCCAGCCTCCAGTTAGTGTGGCCCATAATCCTCTACTGGTGCAGCAAATGATGCAAGGCAACCTCTCACAAACAACAGTCAGAGGTAAGCTTAGGGTTAGTGAGTTGCAGGCTAATTATTTGCCAACAGTAAAGTACTGTGGTGTATAGCGAGCTTTAATGAAAAACTTAGGGGGGGGGGGGGGGGGGTTACTAGTCCCATGTCAAATAACAAATAATGACAAAATGGTAGAGCAATTTACTTAAATCAAGATAAATAAATTTATCAAGATAAATAAACGTTATTGAAAAGTTTCTTGAAAATGAAATTGCTGTAAAGATAATAAGATGATAATAGAAAATACTTTAATAAAGTGCAATTTTCACTGATTCAGATTGGCATCGGCAAATGGCCTATAAATATTGAAAATGAATGACTAAAAATGAAATTTGCGTGTTTAGGTCAGTATGGTCGGTTGGTTTTTTTTAGTGTTTATCGGCCACGGAAAATTAACTGTTATCTGTCTTGGTTTGTCATAATACAAGTACTCAATCGATAGTTTGTAAAGAAGATTATGATTGGTTTTCAAAAAATTTCTGTCCAATCAAAATTACTTTGAGAAAAAAGATAAATTGGTGCCTCTGTTGATCTCGCTTCTCTTGTTTATGTGTAGCACCAATCAGTGAGGAACCAGTTTTGAAAAAAATGTCTTCAAAGAAGGGAGTCTGGTTTGATGATCATGATTGGCAACAAACCCTATTAAACATCCGATTTTCCGGTTGCGGTAGCTCAGTGCTTTGTAACTAGGAGGTTGTGACTTCAAGCCCCGCTCTGCCATAGCCGCATCAAACCTAAGAAGTAAACATGGTTAGAGACAGGGATCGAAATTAACTTTTTCTACCACAGGCTAATTTTAGCCTGTGGGTAAAAAATCCACAGGCTAAAATGAAAACCTACAAGCTAAAATGAAAATAATGAAGCAGTGCTCTTTTTATATATATATTTTTTTCAATGATTTCCCCCATCATTACTGAGCCTAGTGGGTCAACAGGCAGCGTTTGGACAAGACACTAAGTTACGTAAGTCATATGGTGCAATGTTTAGGTCTCTTGATTATCGCACCTCTAACAGTTTAATCCACGACTTGTTTACCGCAGGTCTAGATCCAGTCTTTCAATTTCATGCCACATCAGGGTTGTCTCTAGTGATTTTTTAAAGCGAATACAGGACTCATGTTTTTATAAGCAGCACGACCACGAGTCCTATGACTTTTTTGATAATCGTCTACGCGGTGAGAAATGCACCCGTGTTGTCACTACAACCCGACCTCAATATGACAATAAATTTAGATATGACATTCTCATGATTCTGATAAAAATAACTACCGGAAGACTTGGTCAAACATAGATTCCGATATTTTTTGTAGATAAATGAATAACAAAAACATCATACTTGGAATTATTCAATTTAATCACCCCAATAGGTGAACAGGACTCGTGGCACATGTCGATATGCGATGTCCGATCTCTAAAGCATTTGTTTGACTCCGAGTTTCTTAAAAAATCATAAAAGAAAAATCCGGATAAAAACGGTTATTGAAATCGGTCGTTCATGTAAGCGTTTGTATGATTCAGAGTGCAAGTTTGAGAAAAGCGAATAGCGCATCACCGTATAAAACGGATACGATACGATCATAGTTTGTAAATCACCACTCGCTAAGATTTTTGAGTGTCCATTATTTTTACTCGCTATTTTTCA